>NC_068445.1:30649250-30741750 GCF_023373465.1 Oncorhynchus keta
AATTCACACACTTATCAAGAAAACATCTATGTCATCCCTACTGCCTCTGATCATGGCGGACTCACTAAACACAGACTTCCTTTGTAAATGATGTCTGAGTGTTGGAGTGTGCCCCTGGCAACCCGTTAATTTTAAAAAGAAAAAGAAAACGGTGCTGTTTGGTTTGCTTAATATAAGGAATTTGAAACAATTTATACTTTAACTTTTGATACTTAGTTGAAGTCGGAAGTTTACATACACCTTAGCCAAATACATTTAAACTCAGTTTTTCACCATTTCTGACATTTAATCCTAGTAAAGATTCCCTGTCTTAGGTCAGTTAGGATCACCACTTTATTTTAAGAATGTGAAATGTCAGAATAATAGCAGAGAATAATTTATTTTAGCTCTTATTTCTTTCATCACATTCTCAGTTGGTCAGAAGTTTACATACACTCAATTAGTATTTAGTAGCATTGCCTTTAAATTGCTTAACTTAACTTGGGTCAAACTTTTCAGGTAGCCTTCCACACAAGCTCTCCACAAAAAGTTGGGTGAATTTTGGCCCATTCCCACTGACAGAGCTGGTGTAACTGAGTCAGGTTTGTAGGCCTCCTTGCTCGCACTTGCTTTTTCAGTTCTGCCCACACATTTTTGGATAGGATTGAGGTCAGGGCTTTGTGATGGCCACTCCAATACCTTGACTTCGTTATCCTTAAGCCGTTTTGCCACAACTTTGGAAGTGTGACGCCCTGGCCACAGAGAGGCTTTTATTCTCTACTTTGGTTAGGCCAGGGTGTGACTAGGGTTGGCATTCTAGTTTCTTTGTTTCTATATTTTCTATTTCTGTGTGTTTGACCGGGTGTGGTTCTCAATCAGGGACAGCTGTCTATTGTTTTTCCCACCTGTGATTTGTGGGTAGTTGTTTTCTGTTTTGTGTTTGCACCAGACAGAACTATTTTGTTTTGTTCCACTTTGTTATTTTGTTATTAAGCCTCCCCATTTGTCCTTCAAACATAACGATGGCCATTATGGCCAAACACTTCTGTTTTTGTTTCATCAGACCAGAGGACATTTCTCCAAAAAGTACGATATTTTTCCACATGTGCAGTTGCAAACCGTAGCCTGGCCTTTTTATGGCGGTTTTGGAGCAGTGGCTTCTTCCTTGCTCAGCGGCCTTTCAAGTTATGTCAATATAGGACTCGTTGTGGATATAGATACTTTTGTACCGGTTTCTTCCAGCATCTTCACAAGGTCCTTTGCTGTTGTTCTGGGATTGATTTGCACTTTTCGCACCAAAGTACATTAACCTCTAGGAGACAGAATGCCTCTCCTTCCTGAGCGGTATGGCGGCTGTGTGGTCCCATGGTGTTAATACTTGCGTACTATTGATTGTACAGATGACTGTGGTACCTTCATGTGTTTGGAAATTGCTTCCAAGGATGAACCAGACTTATAGAGGTCTACAATTGTTTTTCTGAGGTCTTGGCTGATTTCTTTGGATTTTCCCATGATGTCAAGCAAAGAGGCGCTGAGTTTGAAGGTACTACGCCTTGAAATACATCCACAGGTACACCTCCAATTGACTCAAATTATGTCAATTAGCCTATCAGAAGCTTCTAAAGCCATCACATAATTTTCTGGAATTTTCCAAGCTGTTTAAAGGAACAGTCAACTTGGTGTATGTAAACTTCTAACCCACTGGAATTGTGATGCAGTGAATTCTAAGTGAAATAATCTGTCTTTAAACAATTGTTGGAAAAATTCCTTGTGTCATGCACAAAGTAGACCTCCTAACCGACTAGCCAAAACTATAGTTTGCTGTCAAGAAATGTGTGGAGTGGTTGAAAAACAAGTTTTAAAGACTCCAACCTAAGTGTATGTAAACTTCCGACTTCAACTGTATATTTTAGCAATTAAATTTTATTTTGATACTTAAGTATAGAAATAAAAGCAAATAATTTTAGACTTTAACTCAAGTAGTTTTTTACTGGATGACATTCACTTTTTCTTGAGTAATTTTCTATCTTTACTTTTACTCAAGTAGAACAGTTGGTACTTTTTCCACCACTGGATGCCTTATTGACGTCACTTGTTAAATCCACTTCAATCGCCGTAGACAATTGAGACATGGAGTGTGTATGTGTAACATTCAGTGGGTGAATGGACTAGACAAAATATTAAATTGTCTTTGAATGCAATATGGTAGAAGGTTCCAGGTGCACAGGTTTGTGTCAAGAACTGCAACGCTGCTGGGTTTTTCACGCTCAACAGTTTCCCATTTGTATCAAGAATGGTCCACCAAACAACGGGCAACCAGCCAACTTGACACAACTGTGGGAAGCTTTGGGTCAACATGGGTCAACATCCCTGTGGAATGCTTTTGACACCTTGTCTGGTCCATATCCCAACGAATTGAGGCTGTTCTGAGGTCAAAAGGGGTGCAAGCAACTCCATATTAGGAAGGTGTTCCTAATGTTTGGTATACTCAGTGTATATGTCTATTCTTTATTTTATTGTGTCTTTTTTACATTTGAAATATTCACAAGTCAGCTGTGGTTTCAGACACATATGTGAGCCTTCACATTTTCATATGACAGACACGTGATATACATTTCACATGTGCTTTTGTAGCTGGCAGGATTAGAACCTGTGTCCTTTATGTGAGAAGTCAACGTCTTGACCATTTGACCAAGAGGGTTACCACTAAATTTGAAGTCGTAGCCCTTACCAAAAAATAGGCTTCTTGCGAATCGTTATGGTAAACCTCTGACCAATTTGTTGTAAATTTGCGGCAGGCTCATATTTTCACATTCCAATTAGTTTTTGGGCAAACTGTTCCAGGTAAATTTGCGGTAACTTGTAAACTTCTGGCAAACAATTCTGGGAAACTTGTGGTGAACATTCTACTGTTTGCTGCAAATTTGCTGCAAACTCAGTATGAATTTGAACATTAGATCAGGTTTTTGGTTACTGTGTGTTAACATTGAAATGTTGTACATATGTAAACCAAATCACATGAACTTACTTCTCAGAGAAAAAATGTAACATTAAATGTAGTAAATATACTAAACAACACATATTCCATACCTTAACAGATCAAAATAAATGCAATACAACTTGAAATCATCAACATGGTAATAATGAAAAGAGCAAAGTCTGGATATTTCCTGAATAAATAGTTTATTTAATCTTTTTATGTAACTACAACATTTACATGAGAGAAATTTGAACACTGTGGAGATGTTGATCTTAGGATGTTTAAAGGGGCATCTACAGAATTATTTACATGAGCCAAGTGATAACTGAGCAATAGATTTCAACCAATGGATTTTTAAAAGATAATTAACAAAATGTAAATAATTAAAACAATAACAGGGCGACTTAAAAGAGCAAGTAGGTTTAAGTGCCTAGTAGCAATAGAAGGATATAACATCTATAGAAGAGACAGGAATGCTCATGGGGGAGGTGTTGCTGTATATATTCAGAGCCATATCCCTGTAATGCTTAGAGAAGATTTTATGTTAAATGTTACTGAAGTGTTATAGTTGCAGGTTCACCTGTCACATCTAAAGCCTTTTCTTTTGGGGTGTTATAGGCCACCAAGTGCTTACAGTCAGCATCTAAATAATACGTGTGAAATGCTTGATAGTGTATGTGATGTAAACAGAGAGCTCTAATTCCTTGGGGACCTGAATATTGACTGGTTTTCATCAAGCTGGTCGCTCAAAAGGAAGCTTCTCACTGTAACCAGTGCCTGTAATCTGGTTCACGTTATTAATCAATCTACCAGGGTGTTTACAAACACTACAGGAACAAGATAATCCACATGTATTGATCACATTTTTACTGTAGAACTTTGTTCTAAAGCTGTATCTGTACCCATTGGATGCAAGGGATCACAATATAGTGGCTATATCCAGGAAAGTCAAAGTTCCAAAAACTGGGCCTAAAATACTGTATAAGAGATCATACAAAACATTTAGCTGTGACTCTTATGTGGATGATGTTAAAATATTTGTTGGTCTGATGTGATTAATAAGTACCATCCAGACACTGCACTTGATTAATTTATGAATTTGCTTCTTCCAATTATTGATAAACATGCACCTGTTAAGAAACTGACTGTTGGAACTGGTAAGGCTCCATGGATTGACAAGGAATTGAAAAACTGTATGGTTGAAAGAGATGAGGAAAAAGGAGTGGCTAATATGTCTGGCTTCACATTTGACTGGCTGACTAAATGCAAATTGAGAAATGATGTGTGTTACGGATACAGGTATTTTGTGTGTGTGTATCCTGTGTGTGTATTTCTTTTCTCTCCTCCTCACAGGTGGCATTCATCATTCCCCAATCAGTCATCAATCAGTCGCTAATCTGAAGACACACCTCCTCCTGTTTCCTTTATCCTATCACATTCCATTTCCCTTGGTTTAAAAACCCTGTCTGTTGTTTTCTCTAGAGTTCAATCTCTCTGTCAATGCCATGTCTGTAGATCTCTTGTTTGGTTTTTGCAACTACATCTCACTTTGGCCCCACCTGTGAGTATTGGGTTTGTTATGGTGTTTGTTTGACGGTGGGAAAAGGGGATACCAAGATAAGTCGCCCATGGGCATACATTACCGTAGGAATACTTTGTATAAACACACTAGTTAGAACTGGGTGGACCACCCACTGTATTTTTGGTTTGTTAGCTGTTGGTGAAGCAAGCTAGTTTATTTCTAACCCTATTTCGGTTATTTCGTTCTCACTCTTTCTTTTTCACTATTATAATTTGCATGAGTCATGTTACGGGTCTCATTTACCATCCCCCTCGAGACTGTCGGGCCAAAAGGGATTCGTAACAATGTGACTAAATTTAACAAAAAGAAGAATAAACTGTATTCAATGATATAAAGAATTATGTACTTTAAATGACATTATGGGCAGAAAGATGAATTCAATCATTTCCTCCACTCAGGTGGCCATCACAAAACCATTTGATGTTATTTGAATGATTACTTCTTTGGCAAAATTAGGCAGGAAATGCCAACAATAAACAATGAGCCCTTGTTCTCCTGCATTTAAAAAAAATAGTATTGAAAGAAAATATACACTACTGTTCAAAGGTTTGGGGTCACTTAGAAATGTCCTGGTTTTTGAAAGAATCACTTTTTGGGGGGGGGGGTTTGTCCATTGAAATGACATCAAATTGATCAGAAATACAGTGTAGATGTTGTAAATGACTATTGTAGCTGGAAATTGCTGTTTTTAATGGAATATACATGGGTGTCCAAAGGCCCATTATCAGCAACCATCAGTCCTCTGTTCCAATGGCACATTGTGTTAGTTAATCCAAGTTTATCATTTTAAAAGGCTAATTGATCATTAGAAAACCCTTTTGCAATTATGTCAGCACAGCTGAAAACTGTTGTGCTGATTAAAGAAGCAATAAAACTGGTATTTGACTAGTTGAGTATCTGGAGAATCAGCTTTTGTGTTATGGCTCTTTAACCTCGGCTCTGAATCTATGATATGGCATTCTGTCTAATAGAACTCAGAAGAATTTTCTTTAATGCAAGCATCTCTAATGTCAAACATGTAAAGTGTGGGGCACCGCAGAGCAGCTCTCTAGGCCCTCTCCTCTTTTCTATTTTTACCAATGACCTGCCAGGACAATTGAGCTAACGTAGGCTAAAGCAATTAGCATGAGGTTGTAAGTAACAAGAATTTCATTGGCATTGATATAGGCAGAAAGCTTAAATTCTTGTTAATCTAACTGCACTGTCCAATTTACAGTAGCTATTATAGTGAAACAATATCATGCTATTGTTTGAGGAGAGTGCACAGTTATGAATTTCAAAAGTTATTTATAAACCAATTAGTCACATTTGGGCAGTCTTGATACAACATTTTGAACAGAAATACATTGGTTCATTGGATCAGTCTAAAACTTTGCACATACAGTGCTGTCACCTAGTGGCCAAAATCTAAATTACGCCTTGGCTGGAATAATACATTATGGCCTTCCTCTTGTATTTCAAAGATGATGGTTCATTGTATTTTCTTTTACCAGATCTAATGTGTCATTCTCCAACATTCATTTCACA
This sequence comes from Oncorhynchus keta, assembly GCF_023373465.1. NCBI lineage: Eukaryota > Metazoa > Chordata > Actinopteri > Salmoniformes > Salmonidae > Oncorhynchus > Oncorhynchus keta. Next base: position 30,655,319 of record NC_068445.1, read on the forward strand.
TTTCCACAAACTTCAAAGTATTCCCATTCAAATGGTATCAAGAATATACATATCTTTGCTTCAATGCCTAAGCTACAGGCAGTTAGATTTGTGTCATGTTAGGTTTTTTTTTTATAGGGTCGGATCCTTCAGAGGTTAAACAAAGCAAACAAAGTCTGAGTTTGCTGATGATTCAACCATCTACGGATCAGCAACCACAGTAATAACCTTGTCCTTAAATCCCGCTCTGCCCTCAGACAAACCATCAAACAAGCACAGCATCAATACAGGATTAAGATTGAATCCTACTACACCGGCTCTGGCGCTCGTTGGATGTGGCAGGGCGAGAAAACTATTACAAACTACAAAGGGAAACCCAGATGCGAGCTGCCCAGTGACGCAAGCCTACCAGATGAGCTAAATGCCTATTATGCTCACTCCAACACCATGATTATGTTTGCTGACGACACGAGTGGTAGGCTTGATCACAGTCCAAACATACCAAGACAGTCATGAAGAGGGCACGACAACTTTTTCCCCATCAGGAGACTGAAAAGGTTTGGCATGGGACCCCAGATCCTCAAAAGGTTCTACAGTTGCACCATCGAGAGCACCCGGACTGGTTTCATCATCACCTGGTATGGCAACTGCTCGGCATCTGACCGTAAGGCGCTACAGATGGTAGTGTGAACGGCCCAGTACATCACCGGGGCCAAGCTTCCAGCCATCCAGGACCTACATAATAGGTGGTGTCAGAGGGAAGCCCATAAGTGTCAGACTCCAGTCACTATAGACTGTTTTCTCTGCTACCACATGGCAAGTGATACTGGAGCGCCAAGTCTAGGACCAAAAGGCTCCTCAACAGCTTCTTCCCCCAAGACATAAGACTGCTGAACAATTAATACAATCGCCACCGGACTATTTACACCCCCCCTCTATTTTGTACACTGCTGCTACTTGCTGTTTGTTTGCTATCTATGCAAAGTCACTTCTCCCCCACTTACATGTACAGATTACCTCAACTAGCCTGTACCCCAGTACACTGACTCTTTACCGGTGCCCCCTGTATATAAATCCTTGTTATTCTTATTGTGTTACTTTTTATCATGACTTTTTATTTGATTCTACTTCTCAACTCTTCTTGAACTGCACTGTTGGTTAAGGGCTTGTAAGTCAGCATTTCACGGTAAAGTCTACACTTGTATTGTATTCGGCGCATGTGACAAAGTTTGATTTGATTTTTAAGATTTCTAAAACAAAAATCATTGTACTTGGTACAAATCATTCCCTAAGTTCTAGACCTCAGCTGAATCTGGTAATGAATTGTGTGGCTGTTGACCAAACTTACCCCACCAGACATGCCACCAGGTTTTTTTCCCACAGTCCTTAGGTCCAAATCAAATTGAATGAAACGTACAGTATTACACAGAGCCAAGAGTGCATGGAACTCCATCTTATATAGTGCAAGTGAATAGCAAACCTGGTTTAAAAAATATAAGGCAACACCTCATGGCATAATGCCTTTCCCCCATGTGACCTACCTGTTGTGTGTTTGTACTGACGTGTATGTGTAACTGATAGATGCGCGCGCACACACACAATATTCATGTGTTTAATTGTATGTACATTGTAACTATTTTGTCTGTAATTTCATTTTCAAACAAATTTTTAAATTAAAGAGTAGCTGTTGCCATTGCCGTCAGCTAATGGGGATCCCAATCAAATAAATCGAATCCCTTCTCACGTGTGTTTGGATTTTATGAGAAACTTCGTGCTCAAACCCATGCAGTGTGATAATACATGCAAAATATTTGGTCATATGTTAAGTGTATGTAGACGGGAGGGGTATCGTATGTCAGATGAGCCTAAATGCTGCAATTGTGGTGCACATGCACCCACATTCCTGAAGTGTCCTTCAGTTAACTGTGACAGTGCTAATTATAGCATGTTAAAAGGGATAAATAAGGAGACAGAGCGGTAGCTTCTCTGTTAATTTCACTGGGCTTTTTCCAATGGTCACTGACCAACATACGAAGAAGAGAGGCGTGCGCCTTCAGCAACACTCCGAATGGATGGCTCAGAAATATGAAATTGTTTTTAACACACTTCAATTCAGATCGGCTGAGTTACCTGGTTACAGAATGGCATTACAGAATTTGCAATTCTATATGTGGAAACATTGCTACTGCAACATGTTAACACCACCTTTTTACATGTGAGGAGAACAATATTTCACCACATGTGAAACTGCAATTCCATTTGTGAAAGTGAGATTTGTACATGTGAACATTTCTTACATGTGAAATTGCTCATTTTATTTTCACATGTGATTGATTATCACGTGAAAGTGCATTTTCACAAGTGAAACCGCAACTGTCGCATGTGCGACTGCAATTCACATGTGAGGTGAAAACATGTTTTTCGTCTCACATGTGAAAGGTGGTGTTAACATGTGAACTCTAAATGTAACGATTTCACTTAAATGCAATTGTACATGTGAAACTGCAAATTTGACAAGGGTGGGATAATATGTTTTAAGATGGGTTACTAATACATTTAAAAAAAGACATTTGTTCAAAACAATTGTCTAATAGAATTTAGTCCCACACTAAATTCACCTGAGTGTAAAACATACATCTTAAGTACTGTAGGCCTCACTGTTTCTCATTAACAATGCTGCTGTGAGACTAGCTCCATGTACTGTAGGAGTTGTCTGTGGTATTTTTCAATGAATGAACACATCACATGATCTTAATCACCATGAGGCTTCACTCAAAGGCGTCCATGTTCTTTTTTCCTTCTCATTTTAAGGTTGGAGAGAGAGAGAGCGGACATTCTTACTTAATTGGGATCTTGAGTGCATTTGTTTCCAATAAAGAGGTGTGCTTGGGTTGCATTGTCTCTTTTTTTATTCTATTCCCTGAGAGGAGTGCCTGGCTGATCTGACTGTACCCCTCGCCCAGCTATAGTCTCGGGATAGCTAGCAAACAAAGCTGTTGCATCTTGCCTAATTCATAACTAGTCAACTTAAAAAGCTCACTGATTCAGAACTAAGGTGAGATATTCATGGTGTGTTTAGGTGCAGAATATTAATATTGCTGCCGTTATGGTTCCTCAGCTATCATCTCACCCTTTAAAAAAATACGTTTATAGCAATTTTAAGAAAATATAGAAGTGCCATAGTATTGTCAACAAAATATGAGTGGGAGCTAAGAGAAATGGAAACCAAAAGGTCTGAAGGATATATACTTTACGCATGTATCTCTTCTATAGAATGAAAGCAACACCTGCAAAACATATGCATTCATATTGTGTAGCACTTGAATTTTGAATTTGGGAATGGACCTGGCACAACCAAATGAACACGTTGGGCTTGACAAGAAAACATTTATGCTCTGGCACCATGTTGCTCAGCACAGTATAGTCCACCTGCAAATCATAAATAACAATGCACTAATAGGGTTTTCCCATTGCCGTGAGCAGGCGTCAACCCTTAGGTGCTGAAATATGTTATTTGTTGATGAAGTCATTCTGAGACATTTGGCCAATTCCAAAAAAACACATATCAAATTAGTTTATTCACATGTTAAAAACTTTGACTTGAGAATTGGATTTGCTGTTTCACACATTTTCCGTTTCACATGTAAAACAACACCACATGTGAAAATCTCACATGCATATGTGGAATTGAAAGTTCACATGTGACAAACATTCCCATGTGAAAATCTATTTTGCTGTTCCACATGTACGAATACTTCACATGTGAAAATCTTACTTTCACAGTAGTTAACCACGCTCAAGTTTTCAGTTTTTTTGTATTATTTCTTATTTGCTTCACAATAAATAATATTTTGCATCTTCAGTGGTAGGCATGTTGTGTAAATCAAATGATACAACCCCCCCCCCCCCAAAAAAAAATATAGATTTTAATTCCAGCTTGTAAGTCAACCTGTAAGTCAACCAAATAGGAAAAATGCAAAGGGGGTGAATACTTTCGCAAGCCACTCTAGAGTCATAGTGTTATTATACGGTGTAGTCCTCTAGGGAGTGATTTACTTTTGTGCCATTAATATCAGGCAAAACTTCTGAAGTTGAGAACAAAATGGTGGTGGAAACGGTTTTATGCACAAATATTGATATAATAGCTATCCCATTTATAAAACACAGACTAGACAGCTATTGCTGGTATCCTATACAATTATTAGTATTGCAAATTAAAATACCGATGTTGAAAGAAAAACAACACAAAAGTATTGATAACAAAATATTGCAAGGAAATACTTTTTTAATGTGTGAGCGAATTCTTTGTAAATTGTTTTCAATGACAGAAAAAAGTATGATAATTCAATTAAATGTCTGACTTGTGAAAATGTGTTTGCGTCTTTTTTCCACGTGTTTTTCCCCCCCACAGTTTGTTCATGGTTTTTAGGGGGGGGTATGACCTCAAAGATACAATGATGACAGTGTAAGGACATAGGGATTTGGTATTGGGCATCTTTTCGATGATTAAGGTGTGGAGGTTTGAAGCCCATTCTGATGCAGGCCATTGACGGCCAAAACATCATGATTTGAACTGGAATTAGATTAAATAACCATCAAGATTTTAAATGTGAGCAAGAGTCGCACCTATTCTTTCCAAAAGTTATCCAAACATTTTCTTAAGTTGCAACTGTATCAACCTTCAACTGATCTCTAACCCTAGGTTGACTAAAAGGTTGACTAAAAGGTTGACTAGGTTGACTAATAAGAGTTTCCCCACTTGGTATTCCTGAGGCCAAGACCATCTGACACATATTAGAACATGATGTTTAAAGGAAATATGTTCATGCTTGGATGAGGCTGTTGACATCCTATGTACACGTATTCAATGAGGTAATCCAGATGCTTACACTATACTCTTCTTCAGGCCTTTACTGCATGAAGGAATAATGCATGAAGTTTAATTTGACCAAGAACAGTGTGAATGTCAACACCCCCTCTAACCGGCTGAAGTAATAGCGACAATGGCGTTCCGTATGGTTCTTCATCACTTCTACCGTGAGACCTGAGTCAGAGCCTGCAACCTGTACACAGCATCCAGTCGAAGCTATCAACTGCCTTCAATCTCAAACCTTTTCTCTCAGGAGTCAGACATAAGTCCAGGTGGAGTGAGCATGGAGAGAGATCCCGTCCAAACTTCTCTCATCCTGCTGGTGTACTGCCAGGAAAATGGACAAGACATAATGGACTGTAAAGGACAGGGTCGGCTCAGGTGAGAGACATTATCAAGGGCCATCCACTTTGAACCTGTGCCATTCAAAGGACCAACTGAAACACTATCTGGAGAAACGGCAGAAGGATGAGTGCCGGGATGGAGAGTGGTGGTCAACCGTGCCAGTAAAAAGTTATTTATTTGGGATATCAGGTTTATTGATGAGAAAAGTTAATGCTAGAAAAATAAAATCAATGTAAATGTACATTCTGCCAGTGTCGGTGTGTGCAAAGTTGAGGGTCTTAAATTAAAGTGATAGAACCAACGTGATGCACTAAGGATTGTCATTCTAAATTTGGGTTGGATAATTTATCAATATTTATAATTATGATTTGGAAAGGCGAGGCTTCTTGAGACAGAGCTGTGCCCTAAAATGTGACCTACCGGCTCAAATCGGTTGTCACGTCCTGAACTTAGTTCCTTTTTTATGTCTCTGTTTTAGTTTGGTCAGGGCGTGAGTTGGGGTGGGCATTCTATGTTTTGTGTTCTATCTCTTCTATTTCTATGTGTTTGGCCTGGTATGGTTCCCAATCAGAGGCAGCTGGCAATCGTTGTCTCTGATTGAGAACCATACTTAGGCAGCCTGTTTTCCCACTATGGGTTGTGGGTAGTTATTTTCTGTTTAGTGTTTTTGTTGCACCTTGCAGAACTGTTCGTTTGTCAGTTTGTTGTTTTTGTTCCAGTCTTTATTAAAATCATGAATATGTACCACGCTGCTCTTTGGTCCTCTTCTCCTTCTCCTTCTCCCGACAACAATCGTTATATCGGTCTTATGTATCAAAATTTGAAATTGTGTTTTTTACATTTGATAAAAGCAGAGACTCAGAGCTACAAAATTGTATATCATGTACTACAGTTGAGGAACAATGGGAAAGTAATTTTGCTTTGAAAGTCGATAAACTTGTAAACTCACATTTGAGAAAATGTCCTTTGAATGTTTTGGTACTACTATCAGACAGCTCTTCTTTGTCTACACCCATTCAGCATCGTTCACACCCCAATAAGCTTTAGCCCCACCCATCTCTTTAAGGGTTGGTCAGAGCATTCTGTACTAACATAACAACAGCAGTCAAGCACCCAAGCTAACTTGCTAGCTACTTCCAGACACAAATGACAGAACAACTCACTGAACATTACTCACCCTAGCAGAGCTGGTTAGGCTGTTATTTTATCCAGAGCATTGGTGACTGCAACTGTGCTGTCAGATTGTCCGTTCATAAGTTCAAAACCTGTTGCTCTCGGAGAGTTCAGAAGGCACACCGGATGCTCTGGCCGATGAGTAGGGTTGATCCGAAGGTTCTGACCTCACAACGGCAGTCAAGCACCCAAGCTAACTGGCTAATATTGGCTAGCTTGCTAGCTACTTCCAGACACATAATGCAACATGCAACAATTTCAAAGATTTTACTGAGTTACAGTTCATATAAGGAAATCAGTCAATTGAAATAAAGTATTTAGGCCCTAATCTATGGATTTCACATGACTGGGAATGCAGATATGCATCTGTTGGTCACAGATACCTTAAAAACAGTTAGGGTGTGGATCAGAAACCAGTCAGTATCTGGTGTGACCACCATTTGACACATGCAATGCGACATATCCTTCACATAGAGTTGATCAGGCTGTTGATTGAGGCCTGTGGAATATTGTCCCAGTCCTCTTCAATGGCTGTGCAAAGTTATTGGCAGGAACTGAAACACGCCGTCCTACACGTCAATCCAGAGCATCCCAAACTTCCTCAATGGGTGACATGTCTGGTGAGTATGCAGGCCATGGATGAACTGAGACATTTTCAGCTCCCAGGAATTGCTTAGAGATCCTTGCAACATGGGGCCATGCATTATCATGCTAAATCATGAGGTGACGGAGTTAGATTAATGGCACGACAGTGGGCCTCAGGATCTCGTCACTGTATCTCTGTGATATCAAATTGCCATTGATAAAATGCAATTGTGTTCGTTGTCCGTAGCTTATGCCTGCCCACACCATAACCCCACCGCCACCATGGGGCACACTGTTCACAACGTTGACATCAGCAAACCGCTCGCCGGCATGACACCGTATACGTGGTCTCCATTAGTGAGGCCGGTTGGACGTACTGCCATATTCTTTAAAATTACATTGGAGGCAGCTTATCATAGATAAATTAACATTAAATTATCTGGAAACAGCTCTGGTGGACATTCATGCAGTCGGCATTCCAATTGCACGCTCCCTCAAAACTTGTGGCATCGTGTTGTATGTCAAAACTGCACATTTTGGAGTGAACTTTTTAGTGTCCCCAGCACAAGGTGCACCTGTGTAATGATCATGCTGTTTAATCAGATTATTGAAATACCACACCTGTCAGATGGATGGATTATCTAGGGATCGAGAAAAACTCACTATCAGGGATGTAAACAAGAGTGTGCACAACATTTGAGAGAAATAAGGTTTTTGTGCATATAGAACATTTCTGGGATCTTTTATTTCCTCTTATGAAACATGGGACCAAGAATTTACATGTTGCATTTATATGTTTGTTCTGTGTACATAGAGCCCTATTTCATGTAACTCAGTCAAGCAGTAAAATCTGATAAAAAAATAAACAAGGGAAAACTACACTTTATGGAACAGCGCGGACTGTGAAGACACACACAGGCACACAGGCAGCATTCGCAAATACACACTAACACACACGCTCTTTACAAAAATATATTTTAATATTGTTATTTTGCTGTGTTATTGATTTTGTATTGTAGATATATTATGGTAGAGCAGTGTGTACTAACGTGCTGTGTTATGTTTTATTGTATGTAATTGTGATTGGACCCCAGGAAGATTAGCTGCTGCCTTGGCAAGAGCTAATGGGGATCCGGAATAAATACAAAATAGTATTTAGGTATTTGATGTTTCTTAATTTGTATTAGATGAAGGATTGTAATTTTTACCCTTTTATGATGCCTGTTATCCACTTTACTGTCAGTAGAACATTGTGACAGAATACTATTTGGGACCTCCCCCAGAAACACTGTAATTTGAGGCCAAGCTATCACTAGGCCCTGTTGGTTAAAAAAAATCAAAATTAAAAACTACAGTTCTGACATTCCTCGAGACCCCTCCATCGAAAAGACGAAGTGTGTTTCCTTCAAAAAATGCTGCTTCAAGAAATGCAGTTCCTTGTGAAAAACCACAAACTCCAGTCTTGGTTGCGCGCAAACGCACAAGAGGGTTGGTTTTCTGAAACGCTCCCCTGAAGTTTGAGACTCTCACACGAGGGTTGTCGACTTGGGTGGTCGCTCTACTTTACTGAGCTGTTGCTAAGCAGCTAATAATAGTCGTGTTTGCTGAGTAATTTTTGTCCTTCTGGAACCAATCAGATGTGAGAAAATCCGGCCATCTGACAGCCCGAAAGGCGGGATTTCGATTATTTTCGCTTTTACCCCTCCTCCTCTGTTTCCAAATCTAGAGAGGTCTTTTTTCTCCTGTGTTGAATCTCAGAGTTCGCGGTGTCGCGGCCCAAGGGAAGACCACATAGAACACACAGAATGCTACGACCATCGAACGTTCCAAGCCGCCGTTTTGTAGATGGGAATGGCTTTTTCCACTTTGCCGTTAAAGATAAATACCTTTTTTTAAGAGAAACGCTGAATGTGCAAAGCGGTGGAGACCTCTGGATCACGAAATGTTGGGATGGAAGGCGCAGACTTTGACTCGCCGTCTCCAACAGCAGTATGAAGTACTTTACGGGTGTGAGATCACCGAGAGTGAAACTGTGTTTCCTTGGGACATTACCACACGCTTTCGGGGAAATATTATAACGTGGAAAAGCAGAACCAGCGCGAAGTCTCCGCAACATGGCCTCGGCAGCTAATGCCTCCTCTGAACAGGAAAACAGGGACCCCGATCGGCCGAGGATAACGCGGAGGAACAGGGGGAACTATCTCTCAACAGCGCCTGATTTGGAGTATTTGCAGCGGCCAAGTTACTGCGATGCAGCTTTCGCCTTGCAGCAAATATCCGAGGTGCTTATTATTTGACAGGTTTGAGTGAAATATCACGGTTATAGTTCTACTATAATTAAACTGCCCAACATTGTCAAGTCGCTAGGTAATATAGGATAGAAGACGGGCAGGGGAGAGGGGTTGGGGTGTACCGCTATGCCGTGTAATCTATGTTGTGATTTGCTATTCAATTATAGTTCACTTTTCTCGCGTTTAGACTATTTCTGATCCATGTTTGGAATATAGGCTACACATATTATATAGGCTACATTCGGCTACAATGTTTAAATAACGGTCGCGCAACTAGGCTACACAGTGAGGGCTATTCACTACTTTTGCACAATTAAAATGTACATAACAGTTTAGACCGATGTGTTTTCGCACTGATCGAACACGATTCTAACTGCCCAGACGTCTGCACGATGTTATCTTTACTGGGGAGTCGTTCTCTGTTCTCTTCTCTAATGCAAAAGTCCATGTGGCTACCCTCTTCCGTTCACAAATATTATCGTAGCCTAACTCCCTCGGTGATGGCTACTCCACTCAGATCACACACGCAGCTCTACGGGAATGGAATTGTGCGGTGTGTGATTTTGCGGCAGCGTAAAAACTCACATGAACCTTTTGGGGGGATTAATAGCATCATTCGATACAATGTATTGCCACAATGCTTGCGCTGTGTTACAATTTGTCACTGACTGACTGCAAGCCATGCTGCGCTTTCCACTCTTACCGGTGTGTGTGTGGTAAAAACAACAAAGTAGCGGACTATAGTCCGGTGCTTACGTCGCTGGCTCGTGAACTATCTCTTTCCTTCCTCGACGTAGGAGGTCCAACCACTGCCTTTTTTGGCCAGAATAACAAGCCTACTCCGAGGTTCTTATTCAGAACAGTAAACATTGATGTACCATACTGAACACACTGCACGTGTAGGCCCCAATGAAGTATGTATCTAGAACAACTGGCATGCTAATTGCACTTAGCATATCAATGTAATAACACATTTATTAACATGTATTTTATTATATGATAACCGTGAAGTCCTCTCCACATAACACTACATTCAATTGATCAACAATTATGAATATTTGATGCTCCCAGCACTTGTTTAGGGAGTAATATGTGGGATTTCTCTTGTCGCAGGGGAAAGCGTCTGGAAGAAAAGCACCGCTGTGGCTGAGAGCGAAGTTTCAGAGACTCTTGTTTAAATTGGGCTGTTACATACAAAAAAACTGTGGAAAGTTTTTGGTTGTGGGCCTATTGGTATTCGGAGCTTTCGCTGTTGGTTTACGGGCAGCTAATCTGGAAACCGACGTGGAGAAACTCTGGGTAGAAGGTAAGAAAATGTTTTATAATTTTGGTCCCTTTTTATGTTGAGTCGTTTGTCCTTCCTGTTGAGAATAAGCTCAAGTCTGGGAAGGATTGGGTGGGGTGGTGAGGGATGGGGGGTCTTCCAAACAAGCGGAGGTTGTTTATTGTATAGCAGTTTGGCAAGGGGCCAAGTCTAAACTTGAAAATATTTATATTTAGTTTCATGTTATGTTTTTTGTTGTTTTGGATACGTTGTTGTTGAGTGCAGATGCGCAAAGAAAATTCACAGAGTATTTCAACAATTTTCTTTAAGTTAAAAGGGAAATGGTTATAAAATCCATGAGATGTTTTGGAGAGAGGAAAGTTGGTCAAAGCCGCCATTTTGTGAGTGTGTGAGTGTGTGTGTCTGCCTGCCCCCAGCAGTTGAATGTGATCCGCGCACAGCTCGGAGACTGTGTGTGGTCCGGTTTTGGACAGCTCTCAACTTTCCAAGAAAGATTTGTCTCTGGCTGAAAGCGGAGTGCGGACTGAAACGCATGTGTACAAAAGTAGACCATCTGAAACTCGGGGTTATGCTATTTGTTTACGAAATCCGTTATGTAGAATAAGTATATTTTTGTTTGAAATGGGACTTTGTGAGTATGGGTGGTGATTTTGGGGAAAGGGGGAGGGGCAGCGTTGTTTTTCCTTTGATCTGCATTCCAGTAGTTTAGGACCGTGGTAGCCTATATTTGAGTCATGTATGGGTCATCAATTCACTCACCTTTGAAATGTGAGCAGTTTGAAAGAGATCATAATTTGGATTTATGATTGAAACGTTATTGCCATTAGGCCATGGTTGTTTACATAATATATTTCTGAAGTATCTTTAGGCTCAGCCTATGCTCATTAGGCTACTATAGTGACATGTGAACAATCATCCCAGCAGATTATTATTTTTTTTTTTACAGATTTCTCCCTCATATAGGCTGATGCAAGCCAGTTCAGCTAGTGAGGGTCAATCAAACTCTCAAAGTTACCCTTTTCTGGTGCCATTCAGACATAAGCTACAGACTAAACGTAACGGCGTTCTTAGTTTGTTGAAAGAGAGTCGGACCGAAATGCAGCGTGGTGGTTACTCATGTCTTAAATGAATGAAATGATGATACATGAAAATAACGTAATATACAAAAACAACAAACGGAACGTGAAGCCTAATACAGCCTATCTGGTGAAACTACACAGAGACAGGAACAATCACCCACGAAATACAAAGTGAAACCCCGGCTACCTAAATACGGTTCCCCATCAGAGACAACAAGAATCACCTGACTCTGATTGAGAACCGCCTCAGGCAGCCAAGCCTATACTAAACACACCCCTAATCAACCACAATCCCAATGCCTACAAAAAACCCAATACGACAATACAATAAACCCATGTCACACCCTGGCCTGAACAAATAATTAAAGAAAACACAAAATACTAAGACCAAGGCGTGACACTAAACTTTAAGTTGTGTGTCAAGACTAAAGTATATTATAGCCTACTAGATACAGTTATTTTAAATAGTAATGATTTATTACTGTGTAATAATATGCTATATTATTTCAAAGCATGTGGATTTTATCAAAAACATATTTTCTAATTAATCCCTTTAATTTCAATGTCCAAATCCCTTTTCTTTGCTAACTATCCAATGGCTACTCTTATAGTTGACTGTAGGGTTGGGAGGAATCCAGATACCTTCCTTCTCTCATCCCTGGATTTACGGTATTACTGACTTAGTACACAAGGGGGCCGCAAAACAAATCTAAAAAGCCCTTTGGGAATGCTAACACAATTTGCACAAGTAACAGCGAATTTCTGTGGAGGCTGCTAGCTAAATTTGACAACGATCATAAAATAACATAAACGAATCGCAAAGACAGGCAATCCAGCTCATAAAGTTATACAGTGCCAGTCAATAGCTTGGACATACCTAATCATTCAAGGCTTTTTACCTTTATTTTGACTATTTTCTACATTGTAGAAAAGACATCAAAACTATGTAATAACACATATGGTATCATGTTGTAACCAAAAAAGTGTTAAACAAATCAAAATATATTTTCTTTTGAGATTCTTCAAAGTAGCCACCCTTTGCCTTGATGACAGCTTTGCACACTCATAACATTCACTCAACCAGCTTCATGAGGTAGTCACCTGGAATGCATTTGAATTAACAGGTGTGTCTTGTTAAAAGGTGGTGTCTTCTTGTTAAAATAATTTCTTTCATTCTTTATGCGTTTGAGCCAATCAGCTGTGTTGTGACAAGGTAGGGGTGGTATACAAAAGACCAAGTCCATATTATGGCAAGAACAGTTCAAATAAGCAAAGGTAATCATTACTTTAATACATGAAGGTCAGTCAATAAGTACAATTTAAAGAACTTTGAAAGTTTCTTCAAGTGCAGTCGCAAAAACCATAAAGTGCTATGATGAAACTTGCTCTCATGGAAGACCCAGAGTTACCTCTGCTGCAGAGGATACGTTCATTAGAGTTAACAGAAATTGCAGCCCATATAAATGCTTCACAGAGTTCAAGTAACAGACACATCTCAACATCAACTGTTCAGAGAATACTGTGTGAATCAGGCCTCCATGGTCGAATTGCTGAAAGAAACCACTACTAAAGGACAATGTGTTTCTTGGGCCAAGAAACACAAGCAATAGACATTAGATCGGTGGAAATCTGTCCTTTGGTCTGATGAGTCCAAATTTGAGATTTTTGGTTCCAACCACCATGTCTTTGTGAGACGTGGCGTGTTTGAACGGATGATCTCCGCATGTGGTTCCCACGTGAAGCATGGAGGAGGAGGTGTGATGGTGTGGGGGTGCTTTTCTGGTGACAATGTCGGTTACTTACAATTCAAGGCACACTTAACCAGCATGGCTACCACAGCACTCTGCAGTGATAAGCCATCCCATCTGGTTTGCACTTAGTTGGGACTATGATTTGTTTTTCAACAGGACAATGACCCAACACACCTCCTGGCTGTTTAAGGGCTATTTGACCAAGAAGGAGAGTGAAGGAGTGCTGCATCAGATTACCTGGTCTCCACAATCACCCGACCTCAACCCAGTCGAGATGGTTTGGGATGTGTTGGACCGCAGAGTGAAGGAACAGCAGCCAACAAGTGCTCAGCATATGTGGGAGCTCCTTTAAGACTGTTGGAAAAGCATTCCAGGTGAAGCTGGAATGCCAAGAGTGCAAAGCTGTCATCAAGGCAAAGGTTGGCTACCTTGAAGAATCTCAAATGTAAAATATATTTTGATTTTGTTTATCACTTTTTTGTTACTACATGATTGTGTTATTTCATAGTTTTGATATCTTCACTGTTATTCAATGTAGAAAATAGTCCAAATAAAGAAAAGCCCTTAAATGAATAGGTGTGTCCAAACTTTTGACTGGTACTGTATATTTTTTGAAAATCTTAAAATAAATTGTTTCAGTGGTATTGACGCTATTGAAAAACCATCCTGTGGCTATTTCCAAATATCCTGGTACATGGTATATATGGTGTACAGCCCAAGCCTAGTTTACTGTGAACTTAGCTGATTTAGTTACAGTAAGGGAGTGTTAATAAAGCACAGTTATATAAAGTGGTTTCTTCTTTCCTGGACCTATCCTAATGTTGCACAGCTCCATGGTTCTTCACACACAAGCCTGTCAGCTGAGTCTTGCTGGCAGATGGTCAACTACACATCTACACGTCCACTGTAGCACAGGCTTTTCAGCCGTTGCTATTTCCCTACATTGTGTTATTGTTTTGTTATGTCAAGGTGTTAGAACCCAGGGTCATCTACTGTAAGTAGTTTAGCCAAGTTTATTGTGATGACTGATGGCTGAGGTTTGCATGTGTACACGCTATTGCATGAGAACACACACGCATACACGCATATGCGCACACACACACACTTTTCCCAGGTCAGGAACTGAGGGTTTCCAGATGCTAGTTGGGAGATATGTGTTTGTTTAGATTAGACTGTGCAGCTGAGGGATAGATTAGTACTGCCTGGACAGTGGAGGGTTGCTCTAGGCTCTGCTCAGCACAGGGGGAACTGTTTCCCAACGTCAACGTGAAGAGGTAGAGGGAGGAAATGGTATGAGAGAAGAGCAGAGGAGGAGACAGTATAGGAGAAGAGATAGAAAGAGAAAGGAAGGTATAAGAAGAGGGGAGGAGGAGAGAGGGCGTCTGTTTATGTTTCATTTGGACCAGTTCCTCTTCATGCGACCTCTCCATGACCCCTCCTGGGAGCTCTGGCCATTAGGACACACACACACACCATAGCATATCTCTCATTGGAATTGAGTGGAGTTGCATGGGTGATCTCATGCTGTATTTCATCACCTGCTATGTTTATGGTTCATCCTGCAAGGTCAGTAGTTTAGTACTGCAGCTCTTTTTATTCATAGAGAATCACATTCATCAGCCTTGGTTAGGGTTTACTTTCTTCACAAAATAACTTCCCCAGTATCCATAAACACTTAGACTACACCCTCACTTACACACAGGAAGTTGTGTTTCAGTCATGTTGAGGGATGGACAGTTGAACCAAAGCGTTAAAAATAGAAATAGTAGAATGATGTGGATATGTTATCAAACAGGCATAAGCAACACAAATATTTGGTGCTCTTCTTTCCCTCTTTGGTGCACTTTGTGGCAAACAGGTTGATCTCTTGACTTGGCAGAAAATGCATAGATAAATGTGTTTATAGATCAAATGAATATTGAGGGAGCTGACCATATACGTAATAGAGGTAATTCAAGCTGTGTTTACATTGATGATATCAGGGACATGAAGTGACCTGTCTGAATAGGAACGTGTAGTGTTGTGGTGTGTTCTCTTTTTCTCTACTCCTCTTCTTCCAATATGGCTGCCAGAATACTTTTATCTCACTGCCATTCAGAAGGATCAACAGCATTTTAATATCACCAAACCCATAGTGATTTCCTTAATCTGATATGACAAATTTCCCTCTAGCAGAGATGTGTCTGAGTAGAAAAGAAAATGAAGAAAACACCCTGGCCTCTCATGGTATGAAAGTGGAGCCACCCTGGTCATTCTGGATTAACACAAACACAGGCCAAATTGTTAAGAAAATACCAGCACCGGCTGAGTCTAATTAAAACAGTATGGCGTAAACATGGGTCTTCCTGTAGGGTGCCCCTGACCAGCTCTCTCTGAGAAGAGAAGAGAGGAAAGGGCTGGGGTATATGGAGCTGGGCTTTGACATTGGAAGAGGAATTGGGCTAAAGCTATAGGAGCTATGGTATGGACCTGGGGGGGTAGGCCCCTCCCTCGATGGAGATGTGTTCTGAGAATGGCTGGAGTTTAGGGGAGAGGTTGGGGCTGTGGTGTAGGGTTAGGGCTGTTTTTTTGTTGAATTGGGAAAGGAATTGTGTGTTGGGTCTGGGGCTGAGGATGTTGGTGTGTTATGGGACTGGAACTGGGGATAGGGCTGTGCCCATAGGAGAACTCTTTTTGGTTCCAGGTTGGGGAACATCCTGTGCGCGTGCCATGTCTATTTCTATGGGCTCAGGCACTGTTCATGACACAAACCGTTCACACCCCTCTTGTTGGTGGAGAGAGGTTAGCAGGTTTAAAGCTTATTTCCTGCAATTTTACACATTTTGTCATGGGGTGCAAAGAAAATGTTGCAGTTTTAAACCTAGTTTTCTTGAAAATCTATACATTTTGTCATGTCTAATGTGTATTCATGTGATATTTGAGTGACAAAAAAATTACAACAATATATATGGGCTAAAAAAAAAAAAAAAAAAAGTTTGTTCACATAGGCTCTGCTCTCTAAGGTATGCAATGATGAACATGACTGTAACGTCTGCCTCCAGCTCACACTGTCAACCACATAGATCCCCTGAACGCAGCTCACTCTCCAGCTCACACTCTCAAACACATAGATCCCCTGAACGCAGCTCACTCTCCAGATCACACTCTCAAACACACAGATGCCCTGAATGCAGCTCACTCTCCAGCTCACACTCTCAAACACATAGATGCCCTGAACGCAGCTCACTCTTCAGCTCACACTCTCAAACACATAGATGCCCTGAACGCAGCTCACTCTCCAGCTCACACTCTCAAACACATAGATCCCCTGAACGCAGCTCACTCTCCAGCTCACACTCTCAAACACATAGATCCCCTGAACGCAGCTCACTCTTCAGCTCACACTCTCAAACACATAGATGCCCTGAACGCAGCTCACTCTCCAGCTCACACTCTCAAACACATAGATCCCCTGAATGCAGCTCACTCATCAGCTCACACTCTCAAACACATAGATCCCCTGAACGCAGCTCACTCTCCAGATCCCAATCACCTGAATTCTGATCACATGTTCACACACCTGTATGTCATTTACACACACTATTTAGTTCAGTTCATTGCACCCCATCATTGTGAGGTATTGTTTGTTTTTGTCCACATTCTAGTCAGATCACTGATTAGTTCCATATTAGGCCTCCCGTGTATTGTAGTGTTTGGCCTTCCTCACTAACAATGCCTTTTTGCCTATTCTCTGCCTGTACTTTTGCCTATCAGATTTCCTGTCATCAACCTCTTGCCTGATCTCCCGGACTTCGTTATTAGCCTTTCCCTGCCTGTACTGTTACTTTTTTGGAGTTCCTGTGTATGACCTTCTGCCTGCCCCTGGACCAAGCTACCTGCCTCCTCCTGTGGTCCTTTACTAATAAACACCTGCTGCGCCCTGCGCTTGAAACCAGCACTGTCTCCCATCATATTCATTACAATTACAAGAGGAACTGATGATGCACTACCCAATTTATAAATTGCACCTTGTGCATTCTACTATTACAGCTTTCAAAAACAAGTTTAAAGCCAAACTGAGTTCCTTAAAATATATTTATATATACACTACCTTTCAAAAGTTGAGTCGCTTAGAAATGTCCTTGTTTTTTAAAGAAAATCACATTTTTTGTCCACTAAAATAACATAAAAGTGATCAGAAATACCGTATAGACATTGTTTATGTTGTAAATTACTATTGTAGCTGGAAACGGCTGGTTTTGAACGGAATACCTAAATGGGCCTACAGAGGCCCATTATCAGCAACCATCAGTCTTGTGTCCGAATGGCACATTGTGTTAGCTAATCCAAGTTTATCATTTAAAAAGCAAGTTGATCATTAGAAAACCCTTTTATAATTATGTTAGCACAGCTGAAAACTGTTGTCCTGATTAAAGAAGCAATAAAACTGGCCTTCTATAGACAAGTTGAGTATCTGGAGCATCAGCATTTGTGGGTTCGATTACAGGCTCAAAATGAAAATAAACAAATCATTTTCTTCTGAAGCTCATCAGTCTATTTTTGTTCTGAGAAATGAAGGCTATTCCATGTGAGAAATTGCCAAGAAACTGAAGATCTCATACACCGCTGTGTACAACTCCCTTCACAGAACAGTGCAAACTGGCTCTAAACAGAATAGAAAGAGGAGTGGGAGGCCCTGTTGCACAACAGTCAAAATTCCCTGTCTTTAGTCAGTTAGGATCACCACTTTATTTTAAGAATGTGAAATGTGAGAATAAAAGCAGAGAGAATGATTTATTTCATATTTTATTTCTTTCATCAAATTCCCAGGGGTCCGAAGTTTACATACTCTTAATTAGTATTTGGTAGCATTGCCTTTAAATAGTTTAACTTGGGTCAAACATTTTGGGTAGCCTTCCACAAGTTTCCCACAATAAGTTGGGTGAATGTTTTGCCCATTCCTCCTGACAGAGCTGGTGTAACTGAGTCAGGTTTGTAGGCCTCCTTGCTCGCCCACACTTTCTGCCCACAAATGTTCTATAGGATTGAGGTCAGGGCTTTGTGATGGCCACTCCAATACCTTGACTTTGTTGTCCTTAAGCCATTTTGCCACAACTTTGTAAGTATGTTTGGGGTCATTGTCCATTTGGAAGACCCATTTGTGACCAAGCTTTAACTTCCTGAGTGATGTCTTGAGTTGTTGCTTCAATATATCCACATAATTGTCCTACCTCATGATGCCATGTATTTTGTGAAGTGCACCAGCCCCTTTGCAGAAAAGCACCCCCGCAACAGGATGCTGCCACCCCCGTGCTTCACGGTTGGGACGGTGTTCTTTCGCTAGCAAGCCTCCCCCTTTTTCCTCCAAACACAACGATTGTCATTATGGCCAGTTCTATTTTTGTTTCATCAGACCAGAAGACATTTCTCCAAAAAGTATGATCTTTGTCCCCATGTTCAGTTGCTTTTTTATAGCGGTTTTGGAGCAGTGGCTTATTTCTTAACCTTTCAGGTTATGTCGATATAGGACTCATTTTACTGTGGATATAGATAGTTTTGTACCGGTTTCCTCCAGCATCTTCACAAGGTCCTTTGCTGTTGTTCTGGAATTTATTTGCACTTTTCGCACCAAGGTACGTTCAACTCTAGGAGACAGAACGTGTCTCCTTCCTGAGTGGTATGACGGATGCGTGGTCCCATGGTGTTTGTACTTGCGTACTATTGTTTGTACAGATGAACATCGTACCTTCAGGTGTTTGGAAATTCCATCTAAGGATGAACCAGATTTGTGGAGGTCTACAATGTATTTTCGGAGGTCTTGGCGGATTTCTTTTGATCAAGCAGAGGCACTGAGTATGTAGGTAGGCCTTGAAATACATCCACATGTACACTTCTAATTGACTCAAATGTCTATGAGCCTATCAGAAGCTTCTAAAGCCATGACATTATTTTCTGGAATTTTCCAAGCTGTTTAAAGGCACAGTCAACTTAGTGTATGTACATTTCTGACCCACTGGAATTGTGATATAGTGAATTGTAAGTGAAATAATATTTCTGTAAACAATTGTTGGGAAATGACTTGTCGTGCACAAAGTAGATGTCCTAACCGACTTGCCAAAACTATAGTTTGCTGTCAAGAAATGTGTGGAGTGGTTGAAAAACGAGTTTTAATGACTCCAACCTAAGACTTCAACTGTATATAGAAACACATACTAACAATAATATAAACATGTAAAGTGTTGGTCCCATGTTTCATGAGCTGACATAGAAAATCCCAGACATTTTACATCCAACAAAAAGCTTATGTCTCTTAAATGTTGTGCACAAATTTGCTTACATCCCTGTTAGTGAGCATTTCTCCTTTGCCAAGATAACCCTTCCACCTGACAGGCGTGTCATATCAAGAAGCTGATTAAACAGCATGATCATGGAGAGAGAGATAGAGTCTCTGCTGAGAGTTTGAGAATGAAATAGGAGTGTTGTGAAGGTCTGTGTGTATTTCTCACTGTGTCCGTGCATGTGTGTGTCTGTGCACGTGTGTGTGTGTCTTCATGCAGTGCATGTGTCTCATTTGACTCCCATCCCTCCAGCAGAGGGCAGTCAGATTTAATCAGAGTTATATTTCTCATCTATCAATGTTCATCAGCATATTCTCTCTCTCCCATCTATTGCTGGGGAGTCTTATGGATCAGCATGGCATTTCACAGCAGGTTGTCCTATTTGGTGTGTGTGTGTGTGTGTGATCTTTGGAAAATGTGCCCTGCCTTGGCTGTGCAGCAACATGACTGGACGTACAGAGAAATGTTTGTGTGCTGTTGATGCACCGTTGCTCTTGTGACGACTAATTTGTCAACAAATAGAAGCAGTGGTGTTTCCTCCCATAGGAGTGTGATGCAGTTCAGTTGGTTACCTTGTTGTTGTGCTGCTTGTTTAGGCAGGGTACTGTAATGCTGGGTGACTATCAAATCACATTTTATTTGTCACATGCGCCGAATACAATACCTTAACCATTAATGTAATCTTAAGAAAATAAGAATTAAGAAAATGTTTACTAAATAAACAAAAGTTTAAAAAGTGACACAATATCAATAACCAGGCTTTATTCAGGGAGTACCGGTACTGAGTCAGTGTGCGAGGGTACAGATTATTTGAGGTAATTGTGGTAATATGTACGTGTAGGTAGGGGTAAAGTGACCGTGGAAGGGCCTTGTCAAATGTTCATGTGGACAGGGGAGGAGAAGAGAGAGAGAGAGGGAATAGGAGGAGGAGGTTGAGAGAGTGAAGAGAGAGAGGAGGAGAGAGATAGAGAGGAGGGGGAAGAGGGAGAAGATCGAAGAAGGGAAATAGAAAGAGAAGAGAGACTCATGGCTTCTTCTCACAGGATTGTGGTGATGGTGTTCCTGATTAAATAATCCTCCTTTTGATGTATATAGGAACACACACACACACACACACACACACACACACACACACACACACACACACACACACACACACACACACACACACACACACACACACACACACACACACACACACACACACACACACACACACACACACACACACACCCCTCTGTTTTGCTTCTGAGTGAGTTAGGAGCTAGTTGTATGGGACTGGCATGGCAGGCTATTTCTGTTAACCTCTCTGTGCAATCCTATCCTCTTCCTATCCTACTCTCAAAGACTTCTCCCGCCTCTCTCATTTTGCAGACACAAGCAATCAAACATGCACAAGTGATGGCACAAACACACATGATTGTAGCCTAATTGTATGGCAACACACGCATTGCACTGCATGTGTGCACACGCGCACAGACACACACACGCACACACATGTTGTGATCTTCTATCCGCGTGGGGAGCTAAAATGTATTTCCATTCAAAATCCTATTTTCCCTGAACCTAACCCTTAACACTATCCTTGATCCGTATCCCAAACCATGAACCATGAACCTAACTCGTAACCCTAACCACTAACCCTAATTCTAAGCCTAACCCTAAATCTAACCTCTAATGTGCTAACCACACTGCTCGCATAACGTGCGCGAGCGTTGCAAAATAAATATACACATAAATGTTATTCAATCATTGTATCCAAACTGTTCGCGCACGTCAATGAGCGTCTGCGTAGCCAGGCGCTAAAATGAAATAGAATAAAATAAAATCTAACTAAAATAGAGGCGCTGCAAGTCCCGCCTCTCCCATCTCCTCATTGGTGTTTAGGAGCATATATCCACGATTGAAAGATGAACTGAGGTCCACACTCCAGTCCAGTGGAAAGTCAATATATATAAAAAATATAATTAAATAAATGAGTCCTTAACAGGGCGCGTTTTTTTTTACCCTCGCACCTTGAAGTTTTTTACCCTCGCACCTTGAAGTGTTTTACCCTCGCACCTTGAAGTTTTTTACCCTCGCACCTTGAAGTGTTTTACCCTCGCACCTTGAAGTTTTTTACCCTCGCACCTTGAAGTTTTTTACCCTCGCACCTTGAAGTGTTTTACCCTCGCACCTTGAAGTGTTTTACCCTCACACCTTGAAGTGTTTTACCCTCGCACCTTGAAGTTTTTTACCCTCGCACCTTGAAGTTTTTTACCCTCGCACCTTGAAGTTTTTTACCCTCGCACCTTGAAGTGTTTTACCCTCGCACCTTGAAGTGTTTTACCCTCGCACCTTGAAGTGTTTTACCCTCGCACCTTGAAGTTTTTTACCCTCGAACCTTGAAGTGTTTTACCCTCGCACCTTGAAGTTGGTTGCCAATCGCCATATAAGGTCCAAAGAAGAAGAAGAAGCCTGAAGGAGGAGAGATTACTAGAAACTAACTCGGTTTACCCTTTTATCTGTGGATTAATTGTCGGAGTAGAGGACCTTGTGCATTTCAGGTAAAATAACATCCCAAAGTTTATATCTCAGGACGAATTAGCTTGCAACAGCAAGCTAGTTAGCTAAATTGGCATGAATATGTAATGTTTTTGACCTGTCTCCAAATTAATATAGTTGGTTCAGAGTTAGTTTTGTTATTTCAACCTGCGTTTCCTTATTGTGTCTAGTGTGGATGGACAAAATCAACACTAGACACAATAAGGAAACGCAGGTTGAAAATAGGGATGTGGGAAATGTCCCTAAGAGGGGCAATTCTCCTTGTTTTACTGTCCTTATGGCGACTTTTGGGGAATTGAATTCCCCACAGGGATAGAACCCCCCCCCACACACACATGCAAAATTAAATGTGGGCTCCATTTTCTTTTTTCTTTCTGTTTATCGGTTGACTCCAAACAGGATTAAGCCGTCAGTAGAATGACATTCCAGCATGTTCTGTTAAACTTGACTAGTTTATGAAATGTGCAGATGAGCTGGAGAAGGACTTGTCTGAGTTAGTGTGCACTGAGGTTTGGCTCTGTTTTTAAAAGTAAATATTTTAAAATAATGTTTATTCCCAATGATTTATATGGTGAAATAAAGGTTAAATACACTTTAAAAGTGACAACTTTAGTGTGTGTGTGTTGGTGTGTGTGCGCGTGTGTGCGTGTGTGTGTGTGTGTGTGTGTGTGTGTGTGTGTGTGTGTGTGTGTGCGTGCGTGCGTGTGTGTGTGTGTGTGTGTGTGTGTGTGTGTGTGTGTGTGTGTGTGTGTGTGTGTGTGTGTGTGTGTGTGTGTGTGTGTGTGTGTGTGTGTGTGTGCCGTAGGAATGGATGCTCTCCCATTCACAAACAACCTCCTGAGATGCCTGCAAGTGCTGTGTTTACATTCTGCATTCTTTTAGACGCTCTTATTCAAAAACCAGAGCCCTGCGAATGGTCAACCACAAGAGACTCCTCCAAAACTCCCCTTCCCTGCCTCTCTCAATTCAATTCAAGGGGCTTTATTGGAATGGGAAACATATATTAACATTGCCAAAGTAAGTGAAGTAGATAATATACAAAAGTGAAATAAACAATAAAAATGAACAGTGAACATTACACTCACAGAAGTTCCAAAATAATAAAGACATTTCAAATGTCATATTATGTATATTTGTTGTAACGATGTGCAAATGGTTAAAGTACAAAGGGGAAAATAAATAAACATAAATATGGGTTGTATTTACAATGGTGTTTGTTCTTCACTGGTTACCCTTTGCTTGTGGCAACAGGTCACAAATCCTGACGCTGTGAGGGCACACTGTGGTATTTCACCGAGTAGATATGGGAGTTTATCAGAATCGGGTTTGTTCTGTGTAATCTGAGGGAAATATGTGTCTCTAATATGGTCATACATTTGGCAGGAGGTGAGGAGGTGCAGCTCAGTTTCCACCTCATTTTGTGGGAAGTGTTATCTTGAGAGCCAGGTCTTCTTACGGCGGCATTTCTCAATTGTAAGGCTATGCTCATTGAGTCTGTATATAGTCAAAGCTAACCTTAAGTTTTGGTCAGTCACAGTGGTCGGGTATTCTGCCACTGTGTACTCTCTGTTTAGGGCCAAATAGCATTCTAGTTTGCTCTGTTTTATTTGTTAATTATTTCCATTGCGTCAAGTTATCCTTTTGTTTTCTCATGATTTGGTTGGTTCTAATTGTGTTGCTGTCTCTCTCTCTCTCTCTCTCTCTCTCTCTCTCTCTCTCTCTCTCTCTCTTTTAGCTCCACCTCTTTTCCTCTCTGTTGAAAAGGCCTCTTTACTCTAACCCCCCCCCCTTCCCCAGAATGCCAGATGTATTGCACAGTGAGGCACAGCAATGTAAACACACAGCCCTGCCATGACAGTCAGGGTGGTCCACCCTCCCTCCTCCTCCTCTTTCCTCTCTTTCCCCTCCTTCCCAGTGCTGGCGGACAGAGGGGCTGGGAGTGCGAGGAACAGCGGAGGGAGACTATTAAAGAATACCAGAACCCACTGTGTTCTCCAATTACATTGAATGAACTACAGGACAAAATACAAACCCTCCAACCCAAAAAGGCCTGTGGTGTTGATGGTATCCTCAATGAAATGATAGATTATACAGGCAACACATTCCAATTGGCTATACTAAAACTCTTTAACATCATCCTTAGCTCTGGCATCTTCCCCAATATTTTGAACCAAGGCCTGATCACTTCAATCCACAAAGTGGAGACAAATTTGACCCCAATAACTACCGTTGGATATGCTTCAACAGCAACCTTGGGAAAATCCTCTGCATTATCATTAACAGCAGACTCGTACATTTCCTCAGTAAAAACAATGTACTGAGCAAATGTCAAATAGGCTTTTTACCATATTACCGTACAACAGACCACATATTCACCTTGCACACCCTAATTGACAAACAAACCAAAACAAATGCCAAGTCCTCTCATGCTTTGTTGATTTCAAAAAAGCCTTTTACTCAATTTGGCATGAGTGTCTGCTATACAAATGGATGGAAAGGGGTGTTGAGGGGAAAAAACATATGAGGTTATAAAATCCATGTACACAAACAACAAGTGTGTGGTTAAAATTGGCAAAACACACACACATTCCTTTCACAGGACCGTGGGGTGAGACAGGGATGCAGCTTAAGCCCCAATCTCTTCAACATACAGTAGGGAGAACAAGTATTTGATACACTGCCGATTTTAAAGGTTTTCCTACTTACAAATCATGTAGAGGTCTGTAATTTTTTATCATATGTACACTTCAACTGTGAGAGACGGAATCTAAAACAAAAATCCAGAAAATCACATTGTATGATTTTTAAGTAATTCATTTCCATTTTATTGCATGACATAAGTATTTCATACATCAGAAAAGCAGAACTTAGTATTTTGTACAGAAACCTTTGTTTCTGCAATTACAGAGATCATGTGTTTCCTGTAGTTCTTGACCAGGTTTGCACACACTGCAGCAGGGGTTTTGGCCCACTCCTCCATAAAGACCTTCTCCAGATCCTTCAGGTTTCAGGGCTGTCGCTGGGCAATACGGACGTTCAACTCCCTCCAAAGATTTTCTATTGGGTTCAGGTCTGGAGACTGGCTAGGCCACTCCACGACCTTGAGATGCTTCTTACGGAGCCACTCCTTAGTTGCCCTGGCTGTGTGTTTCGGGTCGTTGTCATGCTGGAAGACCCAGCCACGACCCATCTTCAATGCTCTTACTGAGGGAAGGAGGTTGTTGGCCAAGATCTCGCGATACATGGCCCCATCCGTCCTCCCCTCAATACGGTGCAGTCGTCCTGTCCCCTTTGCAGAAAAGCATCCCCAAAGAATGATGTTTCCACCTACATGCTTCGCGATTGGGATGGTGTTCTTGGGGTTGTACTCATCCTTCTTCTTCCTTCAAACACTGCGAGTGGAGTTTAGACCAAAAAGCTCTATTTTTGTCTCATCAGACCACATGACCTTCTCCCACTACTCCTCTGGATCATCCAGATGGTCATTGGAAAACTTCAGACGGGCCTGGACATGCGCTGGCTTGAGCAGGGGGACCTTGCGTGCACTGCAGGATTTTAATCCATGATGGCGTAGTGTGTTACTAATGGTTTTCTTTGAGACTGTGGTCCCAGCTCTCTTCAGGTCATTGACCAGGTCCTGCCGTGTAGTTCTGGGCTGATCCCTCACCTTTCTCATGATCATTGATGCCCCATGAGGTGAGATCTTGACTGGAGCCCCAGACCGAGGGTGATTGACCGTCATCTTGAACTTCTTCAATTTCTTTTTCTTCAACAAGCGGTTCTCTGAAAATTGAAGCCACTGCCAGATTTCTGGATTGGGCTGCGCTCAGAGTATTCTGCCTTGGCAAATCGCGCTGTTAAGACACTGATGCCCTTTGTAACCATGTACCTATGTGAGTGTGGATTCTCGGCCCTCACTAGCATGAAAACTAAATACAGGCACAGACTGTGTGTGGAAAATGATTTAAGACTGAGACTCTCCAATACAACCCAACATTGCGGCGTTATGTGCATCCTTTCAAGCACACCCTTCTCATTAACCTGTGGTGAGTTATTCACAATTTTCAATTAACAAATAAAGTTTTATAGGTAAGATGGCTAAATAAAGATCAACATTATTGATTATTACTTGTGCCATGGTCCTATAAGAGCTCTTTGTCACTTCCCACGAGCCAGGTTGTGACAAAAACTCACACTCATTCTTATGTTTAATAAATGTATCGTGTGTGTGTGTGTGTGTGTGGCAGGCTTACAATAATGGCAAAAAACAACAACATTTGAGAGTGCTCTGACTCTGGTGCTAGAGGGGGTACGCAGCTGGAGGTTGAATGTTTGAAGGGGTATGGGACTATAACAAGTTTGGAAACCACTGCCCTAGAGCAAACAAAAAACTATACATACCCCGGCCTTAACATCAGCACCACAGGTAACTTCCACAAAGCTGTGAAAGAGCTGAGAAACAAGGCAAGAAGGGCCTTCTATGCCATCAAAAGGAACCGAAAATTTGACATACCAATTAGAATCTGACTAAAAATACTTGAATCAGTTATAGAACCCATTGCCCTTTATGGTTGTGAGGTCTGGAGTCCGCTCACCAACCAATAATTCACAAGATGGGATAAACACTAAATTGAGATTCTGCATGCAGATGTCTGGGAAAATATTCCCTGTGTACAACGTAAAACACCAAATAATGCATGCAGAACAGAATTAGGCCGATATCCGCTAATGATCAAAATCCAGAAAAGAGACGTAAATTCTACAACCACTTAACAGGAAGCGATTCCCGAACCTTCCATAACAAAGCCATCACCCACAGAGAGATGAACCCGGAGAAGAGTCCCCTAAGCAAGCTGGTGCTGGGGCTCTGTTCACAAACACAAACAGACCCCACAGAGCCCCAGGGCAGGTAGACTACCTGACCACTGTGACTGACCCAAAATTAAGGAAATCTTTGACTATGTACAGACTCAGTGAATATAGCCTTGCTATTGAGAAAGGCCACGTATGCAGATCTGGCTCTCAAGAGAAGACAGGCTATGTGCACACTGTCCACAAAATGAGGTGGAAACTGAGCTGCACTTCCTAATCTCCTACCAAATGTATGACCATATTAGAGACACATATTTCCCCCAGATTACACAGATCCACAAAGAATTCGAAAACACCCAATTTTGATAAACTCCCATATCTACTGGGTGAAATAACAGTGTGCCATCACAGAAGCAATATTTATGACCTGTTGCCACAAGCAAAGGGCAACCAGTGAAGAACAAACACCATACAACCCATATTTATGTTTATATATTTTCCCTTTTGTACGTTAACTATTTGCACATAATATGACATTTACAATGTCTTTATTTTGGAACTTCTGTGAGTTTAATGTTTACTGTTAATTTGTTTTATTGTATATTGTTTATTTCACATGTGACCTAGTGGGGCAGTGACCTGCTGTAACTTTTTCTACTACCCTCTCCTATCCTACCCTAGCCTACCCACTCCTACCATCTCATATTCTACCATAGCCTACCCTCTCCTGTCCTACCCTATCCTACTCTCTCCTAACCTACCCTACCCTCTCCTACTCTCTCCTGTCGTACCCACTCTCCCACCCTTTCTCACCCTACCCTCTCCTTCTCTACTATCCCCTTTTCTCCCTTCTCCTACCCTACACTATTCTACCCTCCCCTACCCTCCCCTATCCTCCCCTCCCTTACCCTCTCATCCCCTACCCTATCCTAACTTGCCCTCACTACCCAACGCTGCCCTACTCTCTCCTACCCTTCCCAACCATCCCCTGGCCTGGCCACACTACTGTACTGTGGTGTGGTGTCCGCTGGAATGTGGGATTGTGGGATACCTAGAATCAGGCGGCCATCTTACCTAGGATGAAAATATAAAGGCTATGACAACCTAATACTTTAACGCGGAAGCGTTCGAAAATAAACAAATGAATGGGACTAGCAATATTGCTGGACTCTACAGGATTACCATTGAAAATGTGACAGGTGGATTTTTCCCATTATTCAGATTACAACCTCTCACTTTCAGTTATTTGAAAATGAAATCATCTCCAAAATATCTCTATTTTTAAAACCAGCCATAGAATGTTGATGTCACGGTCGTCCTCGTCTTCAGAAGAGATCGGAGGACCAAAATGCGGCGTGGTATGTGTTCATCATGAATTTTAATAAGGAAAACACCGAACGCTGAAACACTATACAAAATCAATAAACAAAATAACGACCGTGACGCTAATGAGAACTGTGCTGACACAAGCAATCAACATAGACAATCACCCACAAACAAACAGTGAAACCCAGGCTACCTAAGTATGATTCTCAATCAGAGACAACTAATGACACCTGCCTTTGATTGAGAACCATACTAGGCCGAAACATAGAAATCCCAAAATCATAGAAAAACAAACATAGACTGCCCACCCCAACTCAAGCCCTGACCATACTAAATAATGACAAAAACAACAGAAATAAAGGTCAGAACGTGACAGTTGATTGCAATTTCAGTTTAGTCCACCAGAAAAGACAGAACAAATAATACAACAAGTATTATAGTTCAACTAAAAAATAATGACAAAATAAATTAAATAAAAAGTATAATCTTTGTAAATTATATCATAAATAGGATTGCTGGAGTTATGTCATACATGCAGCTAACAAAAATATATGGAAATGTCTGCTCTTCCCAAAATTACAACCAACTAATTGCAGCATTACCGCAAAAATGGAGAAGCAAGTGGAAAGGGAAAAAGAAAGGGACTTGTCTGTTGGCATTAAAGACCAAAATTGGTTAAAGAAAATTGCGATAAATAAAGAAGTATACCAGTTTCATTTAAGGACCAAAAATGGACAACTGTGCCATATACAGTTGAAGTCGGAAGTTTACATACACCTTAGCCAAATATATTTAAACTCAGTTTTTCACAATTCTTAGGTCAGAATAATAGAAGAGAGAATGATTTATTTCAGCATTTACCTCATCACATTCCCAGTGGGTCAGAAGTTTTCATACACTCAATTAGTATTTGGTAGCATTGCCTTTAAGTTGTTTAACTTGGGTCAAACGTTTCGGGTAGCCTTCCACAAGCTTCCCACAATAAGTTGGGTGAATTTTGGCCCATTCCTCCTGACAGAGCTGGTGTAACTGAGTCAGGTTTGTAGGCCTCCTTGCTCACACCCACTTTTTAAGTTCTGCCCACAAACTTTCTACAGGATTGAGGTCAGAGCTGTCTGATGGTCACTCCAATACCTTGACTTCGTTATCCTTAAGCCATTTTACCACAACTTTGGAAGTATGCTTGGGGTCGTTGTCCATTTGGAAGACCCATTTGCGAACAAGCTTTAACTTCATGAGTGATGTCTTGAGATGTTGCTTCAATAGTTTTCCACATAGTTTTCCTCCCCCATGAGGCCATCTATTTGTAAAGTGCACCAGTCCCTCCTGCAGAAAAGCACCCCCACAACATGATGCTGCCACCCCCATGCTTCACGGTTGAGATGGTGTTCTTCGGCTTGCAAGCCTCCCCCTTTTTCCCCCAAACAATTCTATTTTTCGTTTATTCTCTTTGTTATTTTTGTTATAGTGTTCAGTTTAAATCAAATGCATGAACACTTACCACACTGCGCTTTGGTCCGATTATTCCTCATCCGACGACGACACTTGTTACAGAACTACCCACCACAAACGGACCAAGCAGCGTGGTATGGAGGAGCAGAGGGTTCAGGACTCCTGGGCATGGGAGAAGATATTGGACGGAAAGGGACCCTGGAGACAGGCTGGGGTATATCGCCACCTGAAAAAGGAACTGGAGGCAGCTAAGGCCAAGAGGCGGCGATATGAGGCAAGTGAGCGAAGCAGGCACGAGAGGCAGCCCCAAAAAATGTTTTGGGGGTGGCACATGGGGAGATTGGAGGAGTCCGGCTATAGACCGGAGCCAACTCCCTGTGCTTTACGGAAGCGGCGCGGTACTGGTCAGTCACTGTGTTATGCGGTAAAGCGCACAGTGTCTCCAGTGCACACTCATAGCCCGGAGCGCTATATGCCAGCCCCTCGCAAGTGCCATGTGAGAGTGGGCATCCAGCCAGGGCGGATTGTGGCAGCTCAGCGCGCTTGGTCTCCAGTGCGCCGTTTCGGCCCAGGGTATCCTGCGCCGGCTCTGCGCACTGTGTCTCCGGTGCGCTGGGACTGTTCAGTTGGTCCTATGGCTGCGCTCCGCCCGTGCCGGGCTAAAGTGGGTATGGAGCCAAGTGGAGAGGTGCGAATGGTAAGCACCGGATCTCCAGTGCTCCCACACAGCCCGGTTCGACCTGTGCCTGCACTCTGGAGGGATCGGGAGAAAGTGGGCATTCAGCCTGGAGGAGTGGTGCCAAGGCTGCGCACCAGAGCTCCCGTGCTCCCCCACAGCCCGGTTCATCCGGTGCCTCCTCTACGCACCAGAACCCCTGTAGGTCTCTGCGTCTCCTCCCTCCAGAGTCGCCCTCCAGTCCGGAGCCTAGAGGTGCCACCTAAGTGGGCCAAGCCAGAGCCGCCACCGCGGAGAAATGCCCACCCAGACCCTCCCCTATAGGTTCAGATTTTGCGGCCGGTGTCCGCACCTTTGGGGGGAGGGGGATACTGTCACAACCCTAACCGTAGAGAGCTTTTTATGTCTCTATTTTGGTTTGGTCAGGGTGTGATTTGGGGGGGCAATCTATGTTCCTTTTTCTATGTTTTGTATTTCTTTGTTTTGGCCCGGTATGGTTCTCAATCAGGGACAGCTGTCTATCGTTGTCTCTGATTGGGAACCATACTTAGGTAGCTTTTTCCCACCTATGCTTTGTGGGTAGTTATTTTCTGTTTAGTATTTTCTGCACCTGACAGTTTAGTTTATTTTTGTTTATTCTCTTTGTTATTTTTGTTATAGTGTTCAGTTTAAATAAAAAGCATGAACACTTACCACGCTGCGCTTTGGTCCGATTATTCCTCATCTGTGCAACATTAGGTTAGGTCCAGGAAAGAAGAAACCACTTTATATAGCTGTGCTTTATTAACACTCCCTTACTGTAACTAAATCAGCTAAGTTCACAGTAAACTAGGCTTGGGCTGTACACCATATATACCATGTACCAGGATATTTGGAAATAGCCACAGGATGGTTTTTCAATAATGTCAATACCGTTGAAACAATTTATTTCAAGATTTTCAAAAAATATACAGTACCAGTCAAAAGTTTGGACACTGTCACGTGTGCTTCCTCTCTGGCCTCTAGGTCACAAGGGAGCGCGCCTGTCACCAGCGTTACGCGCATAATGACACTCACCTGGAATCCATCACCTCCTTGATTACCTGCCCTTTATATGTCACTCCCTTTTTAGTTTCTTCCCCAGTCGTCCTTTTTGCTGTTACATGTCGGTGACTGTTTGTGTTTCTTGTTTTGTTCTTTTATTAAATGTATTCACTTCCTGAACTTGCTTCCCGACTCAGCGTGCATCCTTACAGACATACCTACTCATTCAAGTTTTTTCTTTATTTTTACTATTTTCTACATTGTAGAATAATAGTGAAGACAGCAAAACTATGAAATAACATATGGAATCATGTAGTAACCAAAAAAGTGTTCAACAAATTAACATATATTTTATATTTGAGATTTTTCAAAGTAGCCACCCTTTGCTTTGATGACAGATTTGTCTTGTGGGCTCCCCCCAGTCTATGTCATGGATAGAGCAGTTTTTGTTTATGTTTTGTATGTCCAACTATGTCATGTACATGTATACTCAGAGGTCTAAAGTTTGACCAATTTGATTAAACATGCAACAAAGTATTTAGCTATGGGGCCAGGAGTTTTATTTCTGGGAGCACTGTGCATCTATGTTTTATTTTCTTCTAGATAATAATTGTTGTAATGATAAAGCTACGCTGTACAGTTGTTTCCGAGTACCCTAGAGCAGGCTAAATCTGGCCCACCAGAAATATTATTTGCCCCCCCCCCCCAAATGAATTATGAATATTTGTTTCCTAAACAAAAATAATAATTATTATTATTTAAAAAAATCTCGGACCAGAGATGCAAAACTCCCAAATGCAATGTCCCAAGAATAAAGTTACCATACCCAAATAATGCAAGAGTTACATTTCATCTTCATTCATGAGGAGAGAGAATGCAGGAGGCAGTCAACTAATAAAGTAGGCCTTGGACCATTTTGTGGTTCTGAAATGTAAAGCTGAAACCGCAGTGCAATCAATGGGAGGTGAACAGTACCTGGTGCTGAAAATATAGCTAACTTGTTATGCAAGTGTGACTTACTCAATGGGAAGAGTTGCATTTCCCCTCGGACACGATCTTGTGGATGTCGCGTGAGATGGGTGTGATTTTGAAGCGCAGGCAGTCCTCCATTGAAATTCGGTTCCTGTCGTGAGTCTATATTGCAGTGAATTCTTTTAAAGTTTGCTACAACTCGACATATTTAATTAAACAGTGATCCATTCTGACTACTACATTTGTCGTCACACAGGACCACGTGCTGACAGACCAATCACGGGCCGGCAGGCTACAAGGAGGCTCGCTCTTTGCACATGTCTCTCAGGCAGGATGAAAATGACTACATCGACCATAGTCGTTTGCTAGTTATGTCCACTTCATCCTTATAAATTTTTGTATTTAATGTATTTACAGTGTATTTACAAATGTATTTACAGTGCTATATATGAGTTTTTAGGGCACAACATTTTCTTCAATTGTAGCTAGAATTCATATAGGCCCAATATAGGCTGTATCTCAATGAATAAAAAATTGTATTTCTAGTTCGCTTTTTGCTTCTCAAACCAATTAAATTAAAATCAAATCAAATTGTATTGGTCACATGCACACATTTAGCAGATGTTATTGCAGGTGTAGCGAAATGCTTGTGTTCCTTGCTCCAATGACATATTTAGTATTTTGGTTTGAACATTTTGGTGCTCCTAAATTTCATGCATGCACACACACACACACACACACACACACACACACACACACACACACACACACACACACACACACACACACACACACACACACACACACACACACACACACACACACACACACACACACACACACACACACACACACACACACACACACACACATACACTCCTTAGAGAGATACTCTCAGAGATACTCTCAATGATCGACTATGAAAAGCCAACTGACATTTACTCCTGAGGTGCTGATCTGTTGCACCCACGACAACTACCGTGATTATTATTATTTGACCATTCTGGTAATTTATGAACATTTGAACATCTTGGCCATGTTCTGTTATAATCTCCATCAGGCACAGCCAGAAGAGGACTGGCCCCCCCTCATAGCCTGGTTCCTCACAAGGTTTCTTCCTAGGTTTTGGCCTTTCTAGGGAGTTTTTCCTAGCCACCGTGCTTTTACACCTGCATTGCTTGCTGTTTGGGGTTTAGGCTGGGTTTCTGTACAGCACTTTGAGATATCAGCTGATGTAAGAAGGGCGTTATAAATACATTTGATTTGATTTTGATTTGACTCCTTTCCTTCAATTTTCTTTTCGTTCCTCACTCAAATCCAGTGGACTTGAATATGTTTTCTTCAGGGGAGAGGTAGCTGAATGCAGGCAGCAAAGTGGAAGAATCTGTCCATTGAGGGCTGTGTGAGTGTGTGAATGTACACCTTGGACCCAGGGCAGGCTGCATTGGGAGCTAGCCGACTGCGAAATACGCCCATTGGAGGGCTGCAGGGATGGACAGGTGATTAGCATAATTCGGAGAGAGGGGTCATACATATGGTAATGTAGGGTGGGGGGAGGAGGCACTGGCAGCTGGGGTGTCACATTTGTGTCAGTTTGGAAGGGGGGGGGGTTATTGTACTACAGCTCCCCTCTCCTTCGCGGTTGATCTTTGTCTTTCTCTCGTGCTATGAGGTGGGACTGGGTATGAGGGGAGGGAAGGTGGGACTGGGTATGAGGGGAGGGAAGGTGGGACTGGGTATGAGGGGAGGGAAGGTGGGACTGGGTATGAGGGGAGGGGAGGTGGGACTGGGTATGAGGGGAGGGGAGGTGGGACTGGGTACAAAAGGAGGGGAGGTGGGACTGGGTACGAAAGGTGGGAAGGGGAGGTGGGACCGGGTATGAGAGGAGGAGAGGTGAGAGGAGGTGGAACTGGGTATTTGGGGAGGTGGGACTGGGTATGAGGGCAGAGGAAGTGAGGGTAGGTGGGACTAGGTATGAGGTGAGGGGAGGCTGGGTATGAGTGGAATGTTGATGGTACAGTTGGACCCTGGCCTCTGACCCCTGTAAGTATCAAAGACTTCCTGGTTGATTGA
Source organism: Oncorhynchus keta (assembly GCF_023373465.1). Classification (NCBI taxonomy): domain Eukaryota; kingdom Metazoa; phylum Chordata; class Actinopteri; order Salmoniformes; family Salmonidae; genus Oncorhynchus; species Oncorhynchus keta. Next base: position 30,689,872 of record NC_068445.1, read on the forward strand.
CAGCAGCATCAGGTGGGAGTCCCCAGGTTAAGAAACATGTGGGAGATGAGAGAAAGGAAGAGGGAGAGAGAGGGAATAACTGAAGTTGCAAGGGCAAACATTACGGTTGAAGAATAAGGTTAGAAAAATAGGGTGAGATATTTACGGTATGGAAATAAAAAGAGCAAGGTAATATGATGGATGGACAGACAAACAGATAGACAGCTGTCTTAGGCTTGCTGGTGGGTCGATGGCAGTTAGGTGACCTGGTTCTAGGGACTTCCATGTCACTACGGGGGGTTTGGCTGAGATCGCCGTAATCCAGCTAATCCACACACACAGTTTTGTACAGCTAACCTTGTGGGGAAACACCATTCAGTCCCATTCAAATCTTATTTTCCCTAAACCCTAAACCTAATTGTAACCCATACTCTTAACCTAACCCTAACCTTAACCCAAAAACCTAACCTTAACCCTAAACCTACCTCCTAACCGTAAAACTAAACCTAGATCCTAACCCTAACCCTTAACGGAATTCTAACCCAAACACTAATTCTAACCTTAACCCTAAACCCCCTAGAAATAGCATTTGACCTTGAGGGGACAAACAAAATGTCCCCAGTTGGTCAACTCGTGTTTGTTTACCAGGGACCAGAAGTCCCCACAAGAATAGTTAAACACGTCCACAAATAAAATCACATTTTATTTGTCACATGCACCAAATACAACAGGTGTAGACATTACTGTGGAATGCCTACTTACAAGCCCTGAACCATTAATGCAGTTTTAAGAAAATAAATAAAATATTTACTAAATAAACTGAAGTTAAAACAGTAATACAATAAAATAACAATAACAAGGCTATATACAGCGGGTACCCAGAATTTTCAGGGGTACAGTTAATTTGAGGTAATTGAGGTAATATGTACATGTAGGTAGGGATAAAGTGACTGTGGAAAGGGTCCTGTCAACCTTTCATGTGGACGGGGAAGGAGAGACAGAAAGGCTGCCATAGGCAGACCTGGCTCTCAAGAGAAGACAGGCTATGTGCTCACTGCCCACAAAATGAGGTGGAAACTGAGCTGCACTTCCTAACCTCCTGCCAAATGTATAACAGTATTAGAGACACATATTTCCCTCAGATTACACAGATACACAAAGAATTGGAAAACAAACTCAATTTTGATAAACTTCCATATCTACTGGGTGAAATACCACAGTGTGCCATCACAGCAGCAATATGTGTGACTTGTTGCCACAAGAAAAGGGCAACCAGTGAAGAACAAACACTATGGTAAATACAACCCATATTTATGTTTATTTATTTTCCCCATTGTACTTGAACTATTTGCACATAATATACCATTTGAAATGTCTTTATTGAACATTTTGTATTTTTTATTTCACGATCGAGAGAGAGAGGGAGAGAGAGAGAGAACACTCTAAACAAACAACAACACAAAGAGTTACAGTGCATTGGGAAAGTATTCAGACCCCTTCACTTTTTCCATGTTTTGTTACGTTACACAGCCTTTAAAAACCTCTTAGGGTCCCGTACGGCCCAAATCCCATTACGGGGATCATTTGACAACATCCGGTGAAATTGCAGAGCACGAAATTTCAAAAAGGCTTTACGGCGAAAGCATACCATGCGATTATCTGAGGACAGCGCTCCGCATACAAAAGCATTAAAAACATTTTCCAACCAAGCAGATGCATTATGAAAGTCAGAAATCGCGAAAAAATAAATTGCTTATCTTTGAAGATATTCTGCTTTTTGCAATCCCAAAGGTCCCAGTTACACAATGAATGGTCGTTTTGTTCGATAAAGTCCTTTATATACCAAAAATGTCAGTTTATTTGGTGCGTTTGATTCAGAAATGCACCTGTTCCAACTCGCCCAACATGAATCTAAAAAGTTACCTGTAAAATTTGTCCAAACATTTCAAGCAACGTTTCTAATCCAACCTCAGGTACCCTAATATGTAAATAATCTATAAAATTGAAGACGGAATAAACTGTTTTCAATCCCGGAGAAAAACAACGTGAAGTGCACAATCATTCACGCGCACCAAAAGACAAGAGTCCTTCTGAGTGACACTTAGAAAGAATGAATAATTCAGAAGGACTTCCGGCGCCGACAGAGATGGCCGCCTCGCTTCGCGTTCCTAGGAAACTATGCAGTATTTTTTTTAACGTGTTATTTCTTACATTGGTACCCCAGGTAATCTTAGGTTTCATTACATACAGTCGGGAGGAACTACTGAATATAGGAGCAACGTCAACTCACCATCATTACGACCAGGAATATGACTCTCCCGAAGCGGATCCTGTGTTTTGCCTTCCACCCAGGACAATGGATCAGATCCCAGCCGGCGACCCTAAACAACAAAGCCGTAAAAGGGGCAAACGAAGCGGTCTTCTGGTCAGGCTCCGGAGACGGGCACATCGCGCACCGCTCCCTAGGATACTACTCGCCAATGTCCAGTCTCTTGACAACAAGGTTGATGAAATCCGAGCAAGGGTAGCATTCCAGAGAGACATCAGAGACTGTAACATTCTTTGCTTCATGGAAACATGGCTCACTCGTGAGACGCTGACGGAGTCGGTGCAGCGAGCTGGTTTCTTCACTCATCACGCCGACAGAAACAAGCATCTTTCTGGTAAGAAGAGGGGAGGGGGGGGGTATGCCTTATGATTAACGAGAGGTGGTGTGATCATAACAACATACAGATACTCAAGTCCTTCTGTTTACCTGACTTAGAATTCCTCCGAATCAAATATCGACCGCATTATCTACCAAGGCAATTCTCTTAGATTATAATCACAGCCGTATATATTCCCCCCCAAGCAGACACATCGATGGCCCTCAACAAATTTTATTTGACTATTATGTAAACTGGAAACCACATATCCTGAGGCTGCATTCATTGTAGCTGGGGATTTTAACAAGGCTAATCTGAAAACAAGACTCCCTAAATTCTATCAGCATATCGATTGCGCAACCAGGGCTGGTAAAACCCTGGATCATTGTTATTCTAACTTCCACAACGCATATAAGGCCCTCCCCTGCCCTCCTTTTGGGAAAGCTGACCACGACTCCATTGTGTTGCTTCCAGCCTACAGACAGAGACTAAAACAAGAAGTTCCCGCGCTCAGGTCTGTTCAACGCTGGTCCGACCAATCTGATTCCACGCTTCAAGACTGCTTCGATCACGTGGATTGGGATACAACAACATTGACGAATACGCTGATTCGGTGAACGAGCAAGTGCATTGACGATGTTATACCCACAGCAACAATTAAAAGATTCACAAACCAGAAACCGTGGATTGATGGCAGCATTCCCATCGAAACTGAAAGCGCAAACCACTGCTTTTAACCAGGGCAAGGTGACCGGAAACTTGGCCGAATACAAACAGTGTAGCTATTCGCTTTGCATTGCAATCAAACAAGCTAAGCGTCAGTATAGAGACAAAGTAGAGTCACAATTCAACGGCTCAGACACAAGAGGTATGTGGCAGGGTCTACAGTCAATCACGGATTACAAAAAGAAAACCAGCCCCGTCGCGGACCAGGATGCCTTGCTCCCAGACAGACTAAATAACTTTTTTGCCCGCTTTGAGGACAATACAGTGCCACTGACACGGCCCGCTACCAAAACCTGCGGACTCTCCTTCACTGCAGCCGACGTGAGTAAAACATTTAAACGTGTTAAACCTTGCAAGGCTCCCCAGCCGCGTCCTCAGAGCATGAGCAGACCAGCTGGCTGGTGTGTTTACGGACATATTCAATTAATCCTTATCCCAGTCTGCTGTTCCCACATGCTTCAAGAGGGCCACCATTGTTCCTGTTCCCAAGAAAGCCAAGGTAACTGAGCTAAATGACTACCGCCCCATAACTCTCACTTCCGTTGTCATGAAGTGCTTTGAGACTCAAGGTCAACAAAACAAAGGACATGATTGAGGACTTCAGGAAACAGCAGAGGGAGCATCCCCCTATCCACATAGATGGGACAGTACTGGAGAGGGTAGTAAGTTTTAAGTTCCTCGGCGTACACATCACGGACAAACTGAATTGGTCCACCCACACAAACAGTGTTGTGAAGAACCCCAGGAGGCTGAAGAAATTCACAAACTTCTACACTTGTATCACCGCCTGGTACGGCAACTGCTCCACCCACAACCGTAAGGCTCTCCAGAGGGTAGTGAGGTCTGCACAACGCATCACCGGGGGCAAACTACCTGCCCTCCAGGACACCTACAAAACCCGATGTTACAGGAAGGCCATAATGATCATCAAGGACAACAAACACCCGAGCCACTGCCTGTTCACCCCGCTGTCATCCAGAAGGAGAGGTCAGTACAGGTGCATCAAAGCAGGGACCGAGAGACTGAAAAACAGCTTCTATCTCAAGGCCATCAAGGCCTCAAGGCCTTCAGACTGTTAAACAGCCACCACTAACATTGAGTGGCTGTTGCCAACATACTGACTCAACTCCATTTAATAATGGAAATTGATGGGAACTGATGTAAAAATGTATCACTAGCCACTTTAAACAATGCCACTTAATATAATGTTTACATACCCTACATTACTCATCTCATATGTATATGTATATACTGTACTCTATATCATCTACTGCATCTTGCCATATTTATGTAATACATGTATCATTAGCCACTTTAAACTATGCCACTTTATGTTTATATACCCTACATTACTCTTCTCATATGTATATACTGTACTCTATACCATCTACTGCATCTTGCCTATGGTACCATCACTCATTCATATATCGTTATGTACATATTCTTTATCCCTTTACACTTGTGTGTATAAGGTAGTAGTTGTGGAATTGTTAGGTTAGATTACTCGTTGGTTATTACTGCATTGTCGGAACTAGAAGCACAAGCATTTCGCTACACTTGCATTAACATCTGCTAACCATGTGTATGTGACAAATAAAATTTGACTTGATAAAAAAAACACCTAGAAACTTCTAAAGACTGTTGACATCTAGTGGAAGCCATAGGAACTGCAATCTGGGTCCTAATATATATGCTTTCCCATAGAAAAGCAATGGAAAGTCCAATGACCTCCCCAAAAAATTCCTGGATGGATTGTCCTCGCGGTTTTGCCTGCCAAATCAGTTCTGTTATACTGACAGACATTATTTTAGATCGTTTTCTATCCAATACTACCATGCATATGCATATCTTAGCTTCTGGGCTTGAGTAACAGGCAGTTTAATTTGGGCACATCAGCCATACAAACTTCTGAATACTGCCCCCTAGCCTTAAGAAGTTTTAAACTGGTTTTTAGAAATGTTTGCAAATGTATAAAAAAAATTGAAAATATCACATTTACATAAGTATTCAGACCCTTTACTCAGTACTTTGTTGAAGCACCTTTGGCAGCGATTACAACCTCAAGTCTTTTTCGGGTTTGACGCTACACCTGTATTTCGGGAGTTTCTCCCATTGTTCTCTGCAGATCCTCTCAAGCTCTGTCAGGTTGGATTGGGAGTGTCGCTGCACAGCTATTTTCAGGTCTCTCCAGAGATGTTTGATCGGGTCTAGCTGGTTCACTCAAGGACATTCAGAGTCCCAAAGCCACTCCTGTGTTGTCTTGGCTGTGTCCTTAAGGTTGTCCTGTTGGAAGTAGAACCTTCGACCCAGTCTGAGGTCCTGAGCGCTCTGAGGCCCTGCTCCGTTCCTTTTTCCCTCAATCCTGACTAGTTTCCTAGTCCCTTCCACTGAAAAACATCCCCACAGCATGATGCTGCCACCACCATGCTTCACCGTAGGGATAGTATTGGCCAGGTGATGAGCGCTGCCTTGTTTCCTCTAGATGTAACGCTTGGCATTCAGGCCAAAGAGTTCAATCTTGGTTTCCTCAAACCTGAAAATCTTATTTCCTATGGTCTGAGAGTCTTTAGGTGCCTTTTGACAAACTCCAAGTGGGCTGTCATGTGCCTTTTACTGAAGAGTGGCTTCCATCAGGCCACTTCACCATAAAGGCTTGATTGGTGTAGTGCTGCAGAGATGGTTGTCCTTCTGGAAGGTTCTCCCATCTCCACAGAGGAGCTCTGCCAGAGACCATGGTTCTTTATCACCTCCTTGACCTCTCACGATTGCTGAGTTTGGCCGGGCGGCCAGCTCTAGGAAGAGTCTTGGTGGTTCCAAACTTCATCCATTTAAGAATGATGGAGGCCATAGGTTTTCCTGGGGACCTTCAATGCTGCAGACGTTTTTTGTACCTTTCCCCAGAGCTGTGCCTCGCTGTGCCTCGACACAATTCAGCTCTATTCCTTTGACCTCATGGCTTGGTTTTTGCTCTAACATGCACTGTCAACTATGGGACTTTATATAGACAGGCGTGTGCCTTTTCAAATCATGTCCAATCAAATTGTTTTTATCTCAGATGGACTCCAATCAACTTGTAGAAACATCTCAAGAATGATCAATGGAAAGAGGATGCACTTGAGCTCAATTTCGAGTCTCATAGCAAAGGGTCTGAAAACGTATTTAAATAAGTTATTTCTGTTTTTAATTCTAATAAATTTTCAAAAATGTCTAAAAAACGGCTTCTTCATTATGTGTGTAGATTGTTGAGAAAAATAAATAATTGAATCAATTTCAGAATAAGGCTGTAACGTAACAAAATGTGAAAAAAAGTGATGGGGTCTGAATACTTACCGGATGCACTGTATCAATACAAAACTGAGATGTATGGATAAACCACTCCTACAATCTTTTTGGGCTCTATAACAAAGAACAAACAGCAAAACATATACGTGATCAAATACAATACTTAGAATCAACTATTGAAGACTACCAGAACCCACCGGAATTTCAAACGACATTGAATGCACTACAGGACAAAATACAAACCCTCCAACCTAAAAAGGCATCTGGTCTTGATGGTATCCTCAATGAAATAATAAAATATACAGACCACAAATTCCAGCTCTGGCATGTTCCCCAATATTTAGAACCAAGGACTGATCACCCCAATCCACAAAAGTGGAGTCATATTTGACCTCAACAACTACTGTGGGATATGCGTCAACAGCAACCTTGGGGAAATTCTCTGCATTATCATTAACAGCAGACTCATACATTTCTTCAGTGAAAACAAAATACTGAGCATATGTCAAATTGGCTTTTACCAAATTACCGCACCACAGACCACGTATTCACCCTGCACAACCTAATTGACAAACAAACCAACCAAAACAAAGGCAAAATCTTCTCATGCTTTTTTGATTTCAAATAAGCTTTTGACTCAATTTGGTACGAAGTTCTGCTATACAAATTAATGGATAGCAGATTATAAAATCCATATACACAAACAACAAGTGTGCTGTTACAATTGGCAAAAACACACACATTTCTTTCCAGAGAGCCATGGTGTGAGACAGGGATGCAGCTTGAGCCCCACTCTCTTCAACAAATATATTAACGAATTGGCGAGATCACTAGAACAGTCTGCAGCACCTGGCCTCACCCTGCTAGAATCTGAATTCAAAATGTCTACTGTTTGCTGATTATGTGGTTCTTCTGTCCCCAACCAATAAGGGCCTACAGCAGCACCTAGATCGTCTAAACAGATTCTCAGACCTGGGCCCTAACAGTCAATCTCAGTAAGACAAAAATAATAGTGTTCCAAAAAGGTCCAGTTGCCAGGGCCACAAATAAAAATTCCATCTAGACACAATTGACAAAAAACTATACATACCTCAACCCAAACTTCAGCTGCACAGGTAACTTCCACAAAGCTGTGAACGTTCTGAGAGACAAGGCAAGAAGTGCCTTCTACGCAATCAAAAGAAACATCAAATTTGACATCCCAATTAGGATCTGGTGAAAAATACTGGAATCAGTTATAGAACCCATTGCCCTTTATGGTTGTGAGGTCTCGGGTCTGTTCACCAACAAATAATTCACAAAATGGGACAAATACCAAATTGAGACTCTGCATGCAGAATTCTGGAAAAATATCCCCTGTGTACAACGTAAAACACCAAAAATGCATGCAGAGCAGAATTATCAAAATCCAGAAAAGAGCTGTTAACTTCTACAACCACCTAAAAGGAAGTGATTCTCAAACCTTCCATAACAAAGCCATCACCTACAGAGAGATGAACCTGGAGAAGAGTCCCGTTAGCAAGCGGGTCTTGGGGCTCTATTCACAAACACAAACAGATCCCACAGAACTCCAGGACAACAACACAATTAGACCCAACCAAATCACGAGACAATAAAAATATAATTATTGGAAATATTGGAAAGAATTAACAAAAAAACATTGCATACTAGAATGCTATTTGGCCATAAACAGAGAGTACACAGTGGCAGAATACTTGACCACTGTGACTAACCCAAAATTAAGGAGAGCTTTGAGAGAGGCTGACCTCAATCAAGAGAAGACAGGCTATGTGCACACTGCCCACAACAGGAGGTGGATACTGAACTGCACTTCCTAACCTCCTGCCAAACGTATGACAATATTAGAGACACATATTTCCCTCAGATAACACAGACCACCAAATAATTCTTATAAACTCCCATATCTATTGCGTGAAATATGAAATTTGAAATGTCTGTTTTCAATTGGAAATTTTGTGAGTGTAATTGTACTGTTACTGTTTATTTTTGATTGTTTATTTAACTTTATTTATTATCTATTTCACTTGCTTTGGCAATGTTAACATACGTTCCCTGTGCCAATAAAGCCCTTTGAATTGAGAGAGAGAGAGAGAGAGAGAGAGAGAGAGAGAGAGAGAGAGGAGAGAGAGAGAGAGAGAGAGAGAGAGAGACCTCCGAGCTATGAGGGGGAGGTTGGGTGGGGTGTGATGTCAGCTCCTTAGAATCCCCTTCTCCCCCCTTTTACCTGCTCTCTCCTCTTCTCTCCCCTTTTACCTGCTCTCTCCTCTTCTCCCCCCTTTTACCTGCTCTCTCCTCTTCTCTCCCCTTTTACCTGCTCTCTCCTCTTCTCTCCCCTTTTACCTGCTCTCTCCTCTTCCCTCCCCTTTTACCTGCTCTCTCCTCTTCCCTCCTTTTACCTACTCTCTCCTCTTCTCCCCCCTTTTACCTGCTCTCTCCTCTTCCCTCCTTTTACCTGCTCTCTCCTCTTCTCCCCTTTACCTGCTCTCTCCTCTTCCCTCCTTTTACCTGCTCTCTCCTCTTCCCTCCTTTTACCTGCTCTCTCCTCTTCTCCCCCTTTTACCTGCTCTCTCCTCTTCTCCCCCTTTTACCTGCTCTCTCCTCTTCTCCCCTTTACCTGCTACCTCCTCTTCTCCCCCTTTTACCTGCTCTCTCCTCTTCTCCCCCCTTTTACCTGCTCTCTCCTCTTCTCCCCCCTTTTACCTGCTCTCTCCTCTTCCCTCCTTTTACCTACTCTCTCCTCTTCTCCCCCCTTTTACCTGCTCTCTCCTCTTCCCTCCTTTTACCTGCTCTCTCCTCTTCCCTCCTTTTACCTGCTCTCTCCTCTTCTCCCCTTTACCTGCTCTCTCCTCTTCCCTCCTTTTACCTGCTCTCTCCTCTTCCCTCCTTTTACCTGCTCTCTCCTCTTCTCCCCCTTTTACCTGCTCTCTCCTCTTCTCCCCCTTTTACCTGCTCTCTCCTCTTCTCCCCTTTACCTGCTACCTCCTCTTCTCCCCCTTTTACCTGCTCTCTCCTCTTCTCCCCCCTTTTACCTGCTCTCTCCTCTTCTCCCCCCTTTTACCTGCTCTCTCCTCTTCCCTCCTTTTACCTGCTCTCTCCTCTTCTCCCCCTTTTACCTGCTCTCTCCTCTTCTCCCCTTTACCTGCTCTCTCCTCTTCTCCCCCTTTTACCTGCTCTCTCCTCTTCTCCCCCCTTTACCTGCTCTCTCCTCTTCTCCCCCTTTTACCTGCTCTCTCCTATTCTCCCCCTTTTACCTGCTCTCTCCTCTTCTCCCCCTTTTACCTGCTCTCTCCTCTTCTCCCCCTTTTACCTGCTCTCTCCTCTTCCCTCCTTTTACCTGCTCTCTCCTCTTCTCCCCCTTTTACCTGCTCTCTCCTCTTCTCCCCCTTTTACCTGCTCTCTCCTCTTCCCTCCTTTTACCTGCTCTCTCCTCTTCTCCCCCTTTTACCTGCTCTCTCCTCTTCTCCCCCTTTTACCTGCTCTCTCCTCTTCTCCCCCTTTTACCTGCTCTCTCCTCTTCTCCCCCTTTTACCTGCTCTCTCCTATTCTCCCCCTTTTACATGCTCTCTCCTCTTCTCCCCCTTTTACCTGCTCTCTCCTCTTCTCCCCCTTTTACCTGCTCTCTCCTCTTCTCCCCCCTTTTACCTGCTCTCTCCTCTTCTCCCCCCTTTTACCTGCTCTCTCCTATTCTCCCCCTTTTACCTGCTCTCTCCTCTTCTCCCCCTTTTACCTGCTCTCTCCTCTTCTCCCCCTTTTACCTGCTCTCTCCTCTTCTCCCCCTTTTACCTGCTCTCTCCTCTTCTCCCCTTTACCTGCTCTCTCCTCTTCCCTCCTTTTACCTGCTCTCTCCTCTTCTCCCCCTTTTACCTGCTCTCTCCTCTTCTCCCCCTTTTACCTGCTCTCTCCTCTTCCCTCCTTTTACCTGTTCTCTCCTCTTCCCTCCTTTTACCTGCTCTCTCCTCTTCTCCCCTTTTACCTGCTCTCTCCTCTTCTCCTCCCTTTTACCTGCTCTCTCCTCTTCTCCCCCTTTTACCTGCTCTCTCCTCTTCTCCCCCCTTTTACCTGCTCTCTCCTCTTCTCCCCCTTTTACCTGCTCTCTCCTCTTCTCCCCTTTACCTGCTCTCTCCTCTTCCCTCCTTTTACCTGCTCTCTCCTCTTCTCCCCCTTTTACCTGCTCTCTCCTCTTCTCCCCCTTTTACCTGCTCTCTCCTCTTCCCTCCTTTTACCTGCTCTCTCCTCTTCTCCCCCTTTTACCTGCTCTCTCCTCTTCTCCCCCTTTTACCTGCTCTCTCCTCTTCCCTCCTTTTACCTGCTGTGGGGGAAGAGAAGAAAGCAGGTAAAAGGGGGAGAAGAGGAGAGAGCAGGTAAAAGGGGGAGAGCACAGCACAGCCCACTACAGCACACCACAGCACAGCACACCACAGCACACCACAGCACAGAACACCACAGCCCAGTATAAAACAGCACAGAAATGCACAGAACAGCACAGTACAGAACAGCACAGAATAGCACAGCAGAGAACAGTTCAGCACAGCACAGTACAGAACAGATCTGCACAGAACAGAACATCACATTACAGAACTGCACAGAACAGCACATAACTGCACAGAACAGCACAGAACATCACATTACAGAACAGCACAATACAGAACAGCACAGCACAGTACAGAACAGAACAGCACAGAACAGCACAGAACAGCACAGAACAGCAGAGAACAGTACAGTACAGGTCAGGAGTTCAGAGAGGACCTGGCCCTGTGTTGGAGGTCAGAGAGGACCTGGCCCTGTGTTGGAGGTCAGAGAGGACCTGGCCCTGTGTTGGAGGTCAGAGAGGACCTGGCCCTGTGTTGGAGGTCAGAGAGGACCTGGCCCTGTGTTGGAGGTCAGAGAGGACCTGGCCCTGTGTTGGAGGTCAGAGAGGACCTGGCCCTGTGTTGGAGGTCAGAGAGGACCTGGCCCTGTGTTGGAGGTCAGAACTGTTTATGTAGAAAGGAGACACCTTGGGGATATGCGAAGCCGAAAGCATGTGTCATTATAGAACACAGTTACACACACACACACACACACACACACACACACACACACACACACACACACACACACACACACACACACACACACACACACACACACACACTTTTTTGTTCCAACTGGGGTGTTAATTTCACCCTGAGGCTCGGCGAGTGCTGACCCCAAAACTTTGCAACCCTGTGAAGTGTGGAATTTGCCAAACCTGAGGTCTTAATGTGCTGTTTCCTGTAGACAGAAAGAGGGGGGTGGGTATGTGCATATTTGTTTCTGTCTCTCTGCATTCCTATTCTCTGTCCTACCCCCAAGTCATCTTTGTGATCTCCAGAATTTGGGTGGCATTCTGGGTTTGGAATGTGTTCAGAACATTGGACTGTTTTGCACCATTTTGATTGGTCAGTTTGTTGATATCCTTTCGGTGACTCCTTGCAGACTGAAGAGCCTCTTGACTCCTTATAAATGTGTCATAATTCAAGTATAGGTTAACAAGTATTGCACTTGCTCATTATTATGCTGCACGTAAGGCTAGAGTTACTGCTGGAAGTACAGTGTAACCATGAGCAACCACAATACACGTTACACTGTTTCTGGACAGGACACACACACACACACACACACACACACACACACACACACACACACACACACACACACACACACACACACACACACACACACACACACACACACACACACACACACACACACACACAGTTGTAGGTAGATCAGTTCTATGAGATGCAGGTAAATCAGCTCCATGTAGGTGTTGGTAGATCAGTTCTATGAGTTGCAGGTAGATCAGCTCCATGTAGGTGTCGGTAGATCAGTTATATGAGTTGCATGTAGATCAGTTCCATACAGGTGTAGGTAGATCAGTTCCATGCAGGTGTAGGTAGATCAGTTCTATGATTTGCAGGTAGATCAGCTCCATGTAGGTGTAGGTAGATAAGTTCTATGAGTTGCATGTAGATCAGTTCCATGCAGGTGTAGGTAGATCAGTTCCATGCAGTTGTAGGTAGATCAGTTCCATGCAGGTGTAGTTAGATCAGTTCCATGCAGGTGTAGGTAGATCAGTTCCATGCAGGTGCAGTTGGATCAGTTCCATGCAGGTGTAGTTAGATCAGTTCCATGCAGGTGTAGGTAGATCAGTTCCATGCAGGTGTAGTTAGATCAGTTCCATGCAGGTGTAGGTAAATCAGTTCCATGCCGGTGTAGGTAGATCAGTTCCATGCAGGTGCAGTTAGATCAGTTCCATAAAGGTGTAGTTAGATCAGTTCCATGTAGGTGTAGGTAGATTAGTTCCATGTAGGTGTAGGTAGATCAGTTCCATGCAGGTGTAGGTAGATCAGTTCCATGCAGGTGTAGGTAGATCAGTTCCATGCAGGTGTAGGTAGATTAGTTCCATGTAGGTGTAGGTAGATCAGTTCCATGTAGGTGTAGGTAGATTAGTTCCATGCAGGTGTAGGTAGATCAGTTCCATGTAGGTGTAGGTAGATTAGTTCCATGCAGGTGTAGGTAGATCAGTTCCATGCAGGTGTAGGTAGATCAGTTCCATGTAGGTGTAGGTAGATTAGTTCCATGCAGGTGTAGGTAGATCAGTTCCATGTAGGTGTAGGTAGATTAGTTCCATGCAGGTGTAGGTAGATCAGTTCCATGCAGGTGTAGGTAGATCAGTTCCATGTAGGTGCAGGTAGATCAGTTCCACACTGTGAAGTGTGGAATTTGCCAAACCTGAGGTCTTAATGTGCTGTTTCCTGTAGACAGAAAGAGGGGGGGTGCGGGTATGTGCGTATTTGTTTCTGTCTCTCTGCATTCCTATTCTCTGTCCTACCCCCAAGTCATCTTTGTGATCTCCAGAACTTGGGTGGCATTCTGGGTTTGGAATGTGTTCAGAGCATTGGACTGTTTTGCACCATTTTGATTGGTCAGTTTGTTGATATCCTTTCGGTGACTCCTTGCAGACTGAAGAGCCTCTTGACTCCTTATAAATGTGTCATAATTCAAGTATAGGTTAACAAGTATTGCACTTGCTCATTATTATGCTGCACGTAAGGCTAGAGTTACTGCTGGAAGTACAGTGTAACCATGAGCAACCACAATACATGTTACACTGTTTCTGGACAGGACACACACACACACACACGCACGCACGCACGCACGCACGCACGCACGCACACACACACACACACACACACACACACACACACACACACACACACACACACACACACACACACACACACACACACACACAGTTGTAGGTAGATCAGTTCTATGAGATGCAGGTAGATCAGCTCCATGTAGGTGTTGGTAGATCAGTTCTATGAGTTGCAGGTAGATCAGCTCCATGTAGGTGTCGGTAGATCAGTTATATGAGTTGCATGTAGATCAGTTCCATACAGGTGTAGGTAGATCAGTTCCATGCAGGTGTAGGTAGATCAGTTCTATGAGTTGCATGTAGATCAGTTCCATGCAGGTGTAGGTAGATCAGTTCCATGCAGTTGTAGGTAGATCAGTTCCATGCAGGTGTAGTTAGATCAGTTCCATGCAGGTGTAGGTAGATCAGTTCCATGCAGGTGCAGTTGGATCAGTTCCATGCAGGTGTAGTTAGATCAGTTCCATGCAGGTGTAGGTAGATCAGTTCCATGCAGGTGTAGTTAGATCAGTTCCATGCAGGTGTAGGTAAATCAGTTCCATGCCGGTGTAGGTAGATCAGTTCCATGCAGGTGCAGTTAGATCAGTTCCATAAAGGTGTAGTTAGATCAGTTCCATGTAGGTGTAGGTAGATTAGTTCCATGTAGGTGTAGGTAGATCAGTTCCATGCAGGTGTAAGTAGATCAGTTCCATGCAGGTGTAGGTAGATCAGTTCCATGTAGGTGCAGGTAGATCAGTTCCATGCAGGTGTAGTTAGATCAGTTCCATACAGGTGTAGTTAGATCAGTTCCATGTAGGTGTAGGTAGATCAGTTCCATGCAGGTGTAGGTAGATCAGTTCCATGCAGGTGTAGTTAGATCTGTTCCATGTAGGTGTAGTTAGATCAGTTCCATGCAGGTGTAGGTAGATCAGTTCCATGTAGGTGTAGGTCGATCAGTTCCACGTAGGTGTAGGTAGATGAGTTCCATGCAGGTGTAGTTAGATCAGTTCCATGCAGGTGCAGTTGGATCAGTTCCATGCAGGTGTAGTTAGATCAGTTCCATGCAGGTGTAGTTAGATCAGTTCCATGCAGGTGTCGGTAGATCAGCTCCATGTAGGTGTAGGTAGATCAGTTCTATGAGTTGCATGTAGATCAGTTCTATGAGTTGCATGTAGATCAGTTCCATACAGGTGTAGGTAGATCAGTTCTACGAGTTGCAGGTAGATCAGCTCCATGTAGGTGTAGGTAGATCAGTTCTATGAGTTGCATGTCAGATGCAGTTGTAGGTAGATCCATGAGTTGCAGTAGATCAGTTCCATGCAGTAGAGATCAGTTCCATGCAGGTGTAGGTAGATCAGTTCCATGCAGGTGTAGTTAGATCAGTTCCATACAGGTGTAGTTAGATCAGTTCCATGTAGGTGTAGTTAGATCAGTTCCATACAGGTGTAGTTAGATCAGTTCCATGCAGGTGTAGGTCGATCAGTTCCATGCAGGTGTAGGTAGATCAGTTCCATGCAGGTGTAGTTAGATCAGTTCCATGCAGGTGTAGGTAGATCAGTTCCATGCAGGTGTAGTTAGATCAGTTCCATGCAGGTGTAGTTAGATCAGTTCCATGCAGGTGTAGTTAGATCAGTTCCATGCAGGTGTAGTTAGATCAGTTCCATGCAGGTGTAGGTAGATCAGTTCCATGCAGGTGTAGTTAGATCAGTTCCATGCAGGTGTAGGTAAATCAGTTCCATGCAGGTGTAGGTAGATCAGTTCCATGTAGGTGTAGGTAGATCAGTTCCATGTAGGTGTAGGTAGATCAGTTCCATGTAGGTGTAGGTAGATCAGTTCCATGTAGGTGTAGGTAGATCAGTTCCATGCAGGTGTAGGTAGATCAGTTCCATGCAGGTGTAGGTAGATCAGTTCCATGTAGGTGTAGGTAGATCAGTTCCATGCATGTGTAGGTAGATCAGTTCCATGTAGGTGTAGGTAGATCAGTTCCATGTAGGCGTAGGTAGATCAGTTCCATGCAGGTGTAGGTAGATCAGTTCCATGCAGGTGTAGTTAGATCAGTTCCATGCAGGTGTAGTTAGATCAGTTCCATGCAGGTGTAGGTAGATCAGTTCCATGCAGGTGTAGGTAGATCAGTTCCATGCAGGTGTAGGTAAATCAGTTCCATGCAGGTGTAGGTAGATCAGTTCCATGCAGGTGTAGTTAGATCAGTTCCATGCAGGTGTAGTTAGATCAGTTCCATGCAGGTGTAGTTAGATCAGTTCCATGCAGGTGTAGGTAAATCAGTTCCATGCAGGTGTAGGTAGATCAGTTCCATGCAGGTGTAGGTAGATCAGTTCATGCATGTGTAGGTAGATCAGTTCCATGTAGGTGTAGGTAGATCAGTTCCATGTAGGCGTAGGTAGATCAGTTCCATGCAGGTGTAGGTAGATCAGTTCCATGCAGG
The DNA here is from genome assembly GCF_023373465.1 of Oncorhynchus keta. Classification (NCBI taxonomy): domain Eukaryota; kingdom Metazoa; phylum Chordata; class Actinopteri; order Salmoniformes; family Salmonidae; genus Oncorhynchus; species Oncorhynchus keta. Next base: position 30,706,127 of record NC_068445.1, read on the forward strand.
TGTAGTTAGATCAGTTCCATGCAGGTGTAGGTAGATCAGTTCCATGCAGGTGTAGTTAGATCAGTTCCATGCAGGTGTAGGTAGATCAGTTCCATGCAGGTGTAGGTAGATCAGTTCCATGCAGGTGTAGTTAGATCTGTTCCATGTAGGTGTAGTTAGATCAGTTCCATGCAGGTGTAGGTAGATCAGTTCCATGTAGGTGTAGGTCGATCAGTTCCACGTAGGTGTAGGTAGATGAGTTCCATGCAGGTGTAGTTAGATCAGTTCCATGCAGGTGCAGTTGGATCAGTTCCATGCAGGTGCAGTTGGATCAGTTCCATGCAGGTGTAGTTAGATCAGTTCCATGCAGGTGTAGTTAGATCAGTTCCATGCAGGTGTCGGTAGATCAGCTCCATGTAGGTGTAGGTAGATCAGTTCTATGAGTTGCATGTAGATCAGTTCTATGAGTTGCATGTAGATCAGTTCCATACAGGTGTAGGTAGATCAGTTCTATGAGTTGCAGGTAGATCAGCTCCATGTAGGTGTAGGTAGATCAGTTCTATGAGTTGCATGTAGATCAGTTCCATGCAGTTGTAGGTAGATCAGTTCCATGCAGGTGTAGGTAGATCAGTTCCATGCAGGTGTAGTTAGATCAGTTCCATACAGGTGTAGTTAGATCAGTTCCATGTAGGTGTAGTTAGATCAGTTCCATACAGGTGTAGTTAGATCAGTTCCATGCAGGTGTAGGTCGATCAGTTCCATGCAGGTGTAGGTCGATCAGTTCCATGCAGGTGTAGTTAGATCAGTTCCATGCAGGTGTAGGTAGATCAGTTCCATGCAGGTGTAGTTAGATCAGTTCCATGCAGGTGTAGTTAGATCAGTTCCATGCAGGTGTAGTTAGATCAGTTCCATGCAGGTGTAGTTAGATCAGTTCCATGCAGGTGTAGGTAGATCAGTTCCATGCAGGTGTAGTTAGATCAGTTCCATGCAGGTGTAGGTAAATCAGTTCCATGTAGGTGTAGGTAGATCAGTTCCATGTAGGTGTAGGTAGATCAGTTCCATGTAGGTGTAGGTAGATCAGTTCCATGTAGGTGTAGGTAGATCAGTTCCATGCAGGTGTAGGTAGATCAGTTCCATGCAGGTGTAGGTAGATCAGTTCCATGTAGGTGTAGGTAGATCAGTTCCATGCATGTGTAGGTAGATCAGTTCCATGTAGGTGTAGGTAGATCAGTTCCATGTAGGCGTAGGTAGATCAGTTCCATGCAGGTGTAGGTAGATCAGTTCCATGCAGGTGTAGTTAGATCAGTTCCATGCAGGTGTAGTTAGATCAGTTCCATGCAGGTGTAGGTAGATCAGTTCCATGCAGGTGTAGGTAGATCAGTTCCATGCAGGTGTAGGTAAATCAGTTCCATGCAGGTGTAGGTAGATCAGTTCCATGCAGGTGTAGTTAGATCAGTTCCATGCAGGTGTAGTTAGATCAGTTCCATGCAGGTGTAGTTAGATCAGTTCCATGCAGGTGTAGGTAAATCAGTTCCATGCAGGTGTAGGTAGATCAGTTCCATGCAGGTGTAGGTAGATCAGTTCATGCATGTGTAGGTAGATCAGTTCCATGTAGGTGTAGGTAGATCAGTTCCATGTAGGCGTAGGTAGATCAGTTCCATGCAGGTGTAGGTAGATCAGTTCCATGCAGGTGTAGTTAGATCAGTTCCATGCAGGTGTAGGTAGATCAGTTCCATGCAGGTGTAGTTAGATCAGTTCCATGCAGGTGTAGGTAAATCAGTTCCATGCAGGTGTAGGTAGATCAGTTCCATGCAGGTGTAGTTAGATCAGTTCCATGCAGGTGTAGGTAAATCAGTTCCATGTAGGTGTATGTAGATCAGTTCCATGCAGGTGTAGGTAAATCAGTTCCATGCAGGTGTAGGTAGATCAGTTCCATGCAGGTGTAGTTAGATCAGTTCCATGCAGGTGTAGTTAGATCAGTTCCATGCAGGTGTAGTTAGATCAGTTCCATGCAGGTGTAGTTAGATCAGTTCCATGCAGGTGTAGGTAAATCAGTTCCATGCAGGTGTAGGTAGATCAGTTCCATGCAGGTGTAGGTAGATCAGTTCCATGCAGGTGTAGGTAGATCAGTTCCATGCAGGTGTAGTTAGATCAGTTCCATGCAGCTGTAGGTAGATCAGTTCCATGCAGGTGTAGTTAGATCAGTTCCATGCAGGTGTAGTTAGATCAGTTCCATGCAGGTGTAGGTAGATCAGTTCCATGCAGGTGTAGGTAGATCAGTTCCATGCAGCTGTAGTTAGATCAGTTCCATGCAGGTGTAGGTAAATCAGTTCCATGCAGGTGTAGGTAGATCAGTTCCATGTAGGTGTAGGTAGATCAGTTCCATGCAGGTGTAGGTAGATCAGTTCCATGTAGGTGTAGGTAGATCAGTTACATGCAGGTGTAGGTAGATCAGTTCCATGCAGGTGTAGGTAGATCAGTTCCATGTAGGTGTAGGTAGATCAGTTCCATGTAGGCGTAGGTAGATCAGTTCCATGCAGGTGTAGGTAGATCAGTTCCATGCAGGTGTAGGTAAATCAGTTCCATGCAGGTGTAGGTAGATCAGTTCCATGAAGGTGTAGGTAGATCAGTTCCATGTAGGTGTAGGTAGATCAGTTCCATGCAGGTGTAGGTAGATCAGTTCCATGCAGGTGTTGTAGATCAGTTCCATGCAGGTGTAGGTAAATCAGTTCCATGCAGGTGTAGGTAGATCAGTTCCATGCAGGTGTCGTTAGATCAGTTCCATGTAGGTGTAGGTAGATCAGTTCCATGCAGGTGTAGTTAGATCAGTTCCATGCACGTGTAGTTAGATCAGTTCCATGCGGGTGTAGGTAGATCAGTTCCATGCGGGTGTAGGTAGATCAGTTCCATGCAGGTGTAGGTAAATCAGTTCCATGCAGGTGTAGGTAGATCAGTTCCATGCAGGTGTAGTTAGATCAGTTCCATGCAGGTGTAGGTAGATCAGTTCCATGCAGGTGTAGTTAGATCAGTTCCATGCAGGTGTAGTTAGATCAGTTCCATGCAGGTGTAGGTAAATCAGTTCCATGCAGGTGTAGGTAGATCAGTTCCATGCAGGTGTAGTTAGATCAGTTCCATGCAGGTGTAGTTAGATCAGTTCCATGCAGGTGTAGTTAGATCAGTTCCATGCAGGTGTAGTTAGATCAGTTCCATGCAGGAGTAGTTAGATCAGTTCCATGCAGGTGTAGTTAGATCAGTTTCATGCAGGTGTAGTTAGATCAGTTCCATGCAGGTGTAGGTAAATCAGTTCCATGCAGGTGTAGGTAGATCAGTTCCATGTAGGTGTAGGTAGATCAGTTCCATGCAGGTGTAGGTAGATCAGTTCCATGTAGGTGTAGGTAGATCAGTTCCATGCAGGTGTAGGTAGATCAGTTCCATGCAGGTGTAGGTAGATCAGTTCCATGTAGGTGTAGGTAGATCAGTTCCATGTAGGCATAGGTAGATCAGTTCCATGCAGGTGTAGTTAGATCAGTTCCATGCAGGTGTAGGTAAATCAGTTCCATGCAGGTGTAGGTAGATCAGTTCCATGCAGGTGTAGGTAGATCAGTTCCATGTAGGTGTAGGTAGATCAGTTCCATGCAGGTGTAGGTAGATCAGTTCCATGCAGGTGTAGTTAGATCAGTTCCATGCAGGTGTAGGTAAATCAGTTCCATGCAGGTGTAGGTAGATCAGTTCCATGCAGGTGTCGTTAGATCAGTTCCATGCAGGTGTAGGTAGATCAGTTCCATGCAGGTGTAGGTAGATCAGTTCCATGCAGGTGTAGGTAAATCAGTTCCATGCAGGTGTAGGTAGATCAGCTCCATGTAGGTGTAGGTAGATCAGTTCTATGAGTTGGATGTAGATCAGTTCTATGAGTTGCATGTAGATCAGTTCCATACAGGTGTAGGTAGATCAGTTCTATGAGTTGCAGGTAGATCAGCTCCATGTAGGTGTAGGTAGATCAGTTCTATGAGTTGCATGTAGATCAGTTCCATGCAGTTGTAGGTAGATCAGTTCCATGCAGGTGTAGGTAGATCAGTTCCATGCAGGTGTAGTTAGATCAGTTCCATACAGGTGTAGTTAGATCAGTTCCATGTAGGTGTAGTTAGATCAGTTCCATACAGGTGTAGTTAGATCAGTTCCATGCAGGTGTAGGTCGATCAGTTCCATGCAGGTGTAGGTCGATCAGTTCCATGCAGGTGTAGTTAGATCAGTTCCATGCAGGTGTAGGTAGATCAGTTCCATGCAGGTGTAGTTAGATCAGTTCCATGCAGGTGTAGTTAGATCAGTTCCATGCAGGTGTAGTTAGATCAGTTCCATGCAGGTGTAGTTAGATCAGTTCCATGCAGGTGTAGGTAGATCAGTTCCATGCAGGTGTAGTTAGATCAGTTCCATGCAGGTGTAGGTAAATCAGTTCCATGTAGGTGTAGGTAGATCAGTTCCATGTAGGTGTAGGTAGATCAGTTCCATGTAGGTGTAGGTAGATCAGTTCCATGTAGGTGTAGGTAGATCAGTTCCATGCAGGTGTAGGTAGATCAGTTCCATGCAGGTGTAGGTAGATCAGTTCCATGTAGGTGTAGGTAGATCAGTTCCATGCAGGTGTAGGTAGATCAGTTCCATGTAGGTGTAGGTAGATCAGTTCCATGTAGGTGTAGGTAGATCAGTTCCATGCAGGTGTAGGTAGATCAGTTCCATGCAGGTGTAGTTAGATCAGTTCCATGCAGGTGTAGTTAGATCAGTTCCATGCAGGTGTAGGTAGATCAGTTCCATGCAGGTGTAGGTAGATCAGTTCCATGCAGGTGTAGGTAAATCAGTTCCATGCAGGTGTAGGTAGATCAGTTCCATGCAGGTGTAGTTAGATCAGTTCCATGCAGGTGTAGTTAGATCAGTTCCATGCAGGTGTAGTTAGATCAGTTCCATGCAGGTGTAGGTAAATCAGTTCCATGCAGGTGTAGGTAGATCAGTTCCATGCAGGTGTAGGTAGATCAGTTCATGCATGTGTAGGTAGATCAGTTCCATGTAGGTGTAGGTAGATCAGTTCCATGTAGGCGTAGGTAGATCAGTTCCATGCAGGTGTAGGTAGATCAGTTCCATGCAGGTGTAGTTAGATCAGTTCCATGCAGGTGTAGGTAGATCAGTTCCATGCAGGTGTAGTTAGATCAGTTCCATGCAGGTGTAGGTAAATCAGTTCCATGCAGGTGTAGGTAGATCAGTTCCATGCAGGTGTAGTTAGATCAGTTCCATGCAGGTGTAGGTAAATCAGTTCCATGTAGGTGTATGTAGATCAGTTCCATGCAGGTGTAGTTAAATCAGTTCCATGCAGGTGTAGGTAGATCAGTTCCATGCAGGTGTAGTTTCCATGCAGGTGTAGCAGTTCCATGCAGGTGTAGTTAGATCAGTTCCATGCAGGTGTAGTTAGATCAGTTCCATGCAGGTGTAGTTAGATCAGTTCCATGCAGGTGTAGGTAAAGTTCCAGTTCCATGCAGGTGTAGGTAGATCAGTTCCATGCAGGTGTAGGTAGATCAGTTCCATGCAGGTGTAGGTAGATCAGTTCCATGCAGGTGTAGTTAGATCAGTTCCATGCAGGTGTAGGTAGATCAGTTCCATGCAGGTGTAGTTAGATCAGTTCCATGCAGGTGTAGTTAGATCAGTTCCATGCAGGTGTAGGTAGATCAGTTCCATGCAGGTGTAGGTAGATCAGTTCCATGCAGCTGTAGTTAGATCAGTTCCATGCAGGTGTAGGTAAATCAGTTCCATGCAGGTGTAGGTAGATCAGTTCCATGTAGGTGTAGGTAGATCAGTTCCATGCAGGTGTAGGTAGATCAGTTCCATGTAGGTGTAGGTAGATCAGTTACATGCAGGTGTAGGTAGATCAGTTCCATGCAGGTGTAGGTAGATCAGTTCCATGTAGGTGTAGGTAGATCAGTTCCATGTAGGTGTAGGTAGATCAGTTCCATGCAGGTGTAGGTAGATCAGTTCCATGCAGGTGTAGGTAAATCAGTTCCATGCAGGTGTAGGTAGATCAGTTCCATGAAGGTGTAGGTAGATCAGTTCCATGTAGGTGTAGGTAGATCAGTTCCATGCAGGTGTAGGTAGATCAGTTCCATGCAGGTGTTGTTAGATCAGTTCCATGCAGGTGTAGGTAAATCAGTTCCATGCAGGTGTAGGTAGATCAGTTCCATGCAGGTGTCGTTAGATCAGTTCCATGTAGGTGTAGGTAGATCAGTTCCATGCAGGTGTAGTTAGATCAGTTCCATGCACGTGTAGTTAGATCAGTTCCATGCGGGTGTAGGTAGATCAGTTCCATGCGGGTGTAGGTAGATCAGTTCCATGCAGGTGTAGGTAAATCAGTTCCATGCAGGTGTAGGTAGATCAGTTCCATGCAGGTGTAGTTAGATCAGTTCCATGCAGGTGTAGGTAGATCAGTTCCATGCAGGTGTAGTTAGATCAGTTCCATGCAGGTGTAGTTAGATCAGTTCCATGCAGGTGTAGGTAAATCAGTTCCATGCAGGTGTAGGTAGATCAGTTCCATGCAGGTGTAGTTAGATCAGTTCCATGCAGGTGTAGTTAGATCAGTTCCATGCAGGTGTAGTTAGATCAGTTCCATGCAGGTGTAGTTAGATCAGTTCCATGCAGGAGTAGTTAGATCAGTTCCATGCAGGTGTAGTTAGATCAGTTTCATGCAGGTGTAGTTAGATCAGTTCCATGCAGGTGTAGGTAAATCAGTTCCATGCAGGTGTAGGTAGATCAGTTCCATGTAGGTGTAGGTAGATCAGTTCCATGCAGGTGTAGGTAGATCAGTTCCATGTAGGTGTAGGTAGATCAGTTCCATGCAGGTGTAGGTAGATCAGTTCCATGCAGGTGTAGGTAGATCAGTTCCATGTAGGTGTAGGTAGATCAGTTCCATGTGGCGTAGGTAGATCAGTTCCATGCAGGTGTAGGTAGATCAGTTCCATGCAGGTGTAGGTAAATCAGTTCCATGCAGGTGTAGGTAGATCAGTTCCATGAAGGTGTAGGTAGATCAGTTCCTTGTAGGTGTAGGTAGATCAGTTCCATGCAGGTGTAGGTAGATCAGTTCCATGCAGGTGTAGTTAGATCAGTTCCATGCAGGTGTAGGTAAATCAGTTCCATGCAGGTGTAGGTAGATCAGTTCCATGCAGGTGTCGTTAGATCAGTTCCATGCAGGTGTAGGTAGATCAGTTCCATGCAGGTGTAGGTAGATCAGTTCCATGCAGGTGTAGGTAAATCAGTTCCATGCAGGTGTAGGTAGATCAGTTCCATGCAGGTGTAGTTAGATCAGTTCCATGCAGGTGTAGTTAGATCAGTTCCATGCAGGTGTAGTTAGATCAGTTCCATGCAGGTGTAGTTAGATCAGTTCCATGTAGGTGTAGGTAGATCAGTTCCATGTAGGCGTAGGTAGATCAGTTCCATGCAGGTGTAGGTAGATCAGTTCCATGCAGGTGTAGGTAAATCAGTTCCATGCAGGTGTAGGTAGATCAGTTCCATGAAGGTGTAGGTAGATCAGTTCCATGTAGGTGTAGGTAGATCAGTTCCATGCAGGTGTAGGTAGATCAGTTCCATGCAGGTGTTGTTAGATCAGTTCCATGCAGGTGTAGGTAAATCAGTTCCATGCAGGTGTAGGTAGATCAGTTCCATGCAGGTGTCGTTAGATCAGTTCCATGTAGGTGTAGGTAGATCAGTTCCATGCAGGTGTAGTTAGATCAGTTCCATGCAGGTGTAGTTAGATCAGTTCCATGCAGGTGTAGGTAGATCAGTTCCATGCAGGTGTAGGTAGATCAGTTCCATGCAGGTGTAGGTAAATCAGTTCCATGCAGGTGTAGGTAGATCAGTTCCATGCAGGTGTAGTTAGATCAGTTCCATGCAGGTGTAGGTAGATCAGTTCCATGCAGGTGTAGTTAGATCAGTTCCATGCAGGTGTAGTTAGATCAGTTCCATGCAGGTGTAGGTAAATCAGTTCCATGCAGGTGTAGGTAGATCAGTTCCATGCAGGTGTAGTTAGATCAGTTCCATGCAGGTGTAGTTAGATCAGTTCCATGCAGGTGTAGTTAGATCAGTTCCATGCAGGTGTAGTTAGATCAGTTCCATGCAGGAGTAGTTAGATCAGTTCCATGCAGGTGTAGTTAGATCAGTTTCATGCAGGTGTAGTTAGATCAGTTCCATGCAGGTGTAGGTAAATCAGTTCCATGCAGGTGTAGGTAGATCAGTTCCATGTAGGTGTAGGTAGATCAGTTCCATGCAGGTGTAGGTAGATCAGTTCCATGTAGGTGTAGGTAGATCAGTTCCATGCAGGTGTAGGTAGATCAGTTCCATGCAGGTGTAGGTAGATCAGTTCCATGTAGGTGTAGGTAGATCAGTTCCATGTAGGCGTAGGTAGATCAGTTCCATGCAGGTGTAGGTAGATCAGTTCCATGCAGGTGTAGGTAAATCAGTTCCATGCAGGTGTAGGTAGATCAGTTCCATGAAGGTGTAGGTAGATCAGTTCCATGTAGGTGTAGGTAGATCAGTTCCATGCAGGTGTAGGTAGATCAGTTCCATGCAGGTGTAGTTAGATCAGTTCCATGCAGGTGTAGGTAAATCAGTTCCATGCAGGTGTAGGTAGATCAGTTCCATGCAGGTGTCGTTAGATCAGTTCCATGTAGGTGTAGTTAGATCAGTTCCATGCAGGTGTAGTTAGATCAGTTCCATGCAGGTGTAGTTAGATCAGTTCCATGCAGGTGTAGGTAGATCAGTTCCATGCAGGTGTAGGTAGATCAGTTCCATGCAGGTGTAGGTAAATCAGTTCCATGCAGGTGTAGGTAGATCAGTTCCATGCAGGTGTAGTTAGATCAGTTCCATGCAGGTGTAGTTAGATCAGTTCCATGCAGGTGTAGTTAGATCAGTTCCATGCAGGTGTAGTTAGATCAGTTCCATGCAGGTGTAGGTAAATCAGTTCCATGCAGGTGTAGGTAGATCAGTTCCATGCAGGTGTAGGTAGATCAGTTCCATGCATGTGTAGGTAGATCAGTTCCATGTAGGTGTAGGTAGATCAGTTCCATGTAGGCGTAGGTAGATCAGTTCCATGCAGGTGTAGGTAGATCAGTTCCATGCAGGTGTAGTTAGATCAGTTCCATGCAGGTGTAGGTAGATCAGTTCCATGCAGGTGTAGTTAGATCAGTTCCATGCAGGTGTAGGTAAATCAGTTCCATGCAGGTGTAGGTAGATCAGTTCCATGCAGGTGTAGTTAGATCAGTTCCATGCAGGTGTAGGTAAATCAGTTCCATGTAGGTGTAGGTAGATCAGTTCCATGCAGGTGTAGGTAAATCAGTTCCATGCAGGTGTAGGTAGATCAGTTCCATGCAGGTGTAGTTAGATCAGTTCCATGCAGGTGTAGTTAGATCAGTTCCATGCAGGTGTAGTTAGATCAGTTCCATGCAGGTGTAGTTAGATCAGTTCCATGCAGGTGTAGGTAAATCAGTTCCATGCAGGTGTAGGTAGATCAGTTCCATGCAGGTGTAGGTAGATCAGTTCCATGCAGGTGTAGGTAGATCAGTTCCATGCAGGTGTAGTTAGATCAGTTCCATGCAGCTGTAGGTAGATCAGTTCCATGCAGGTGTAGTTAGATCAGTTCCATGCAGGTGTAGTTAGATCAGTTCCATGCAGGTGTAGGTAGATCAGTTCCATGCAGGTGTAGGTAGATCAGTTCCATGCAGCTGTAGTTAGATCAGTTCCATGCAGGTGTAGGTAAATCAGTTCCATGCAGGTGTAGGTAGATCAGTTCCATGTAGGTGTAGGTAGATCAGTTCCATGCAGGTGTAGGTAGATCAGTTCCATGTAGGTGTAGGTAGATCAGTTACATGCAGGTGTAGGTAGATCAGTTCCATGCAGGTGTAGGTAGATCAGTTCCATGTAGGTGTAGGTAGATCAGTTCCATGTAGGCGTAGGTAGATCAGTTCCATGCAGGTGTAGGTAGATCAGTTCCATGCAGGTGTAGGTAAATCAGTTCCATGCAGGTGTAGGTAGATCAGTTCCATGCAGGTGTAGTTAGATCAGTTCCATGCAGGTGTAGGTAGATCAGTTCCATGCAGGTGTAGTTAGATCAGTTCCATGCAGGTGTAGTTAGATCAGTTCCATGCAGGTGTAGGTAAATCAGTTCCATGCAGGTGTAGGTAGATCAGTTCCATGCAGGTGTAGTTAGATCAGTTCCATGCAGGTGTAGTTAGATCAGTTCCATGCAGGTGTAGTTAGATCAGTTCCATGCAGGTGTAGTTAGATCAGTTCCATGCAGGAGTAGTTAGATCAGTTCCATGCAGGTGTAGTTAGATCAGTTTCATGCAGGTGTAGTTAGATCAGTTCCATGCAGGTGTAGGTAAATCAGTTCCATGCAGGTGTAGGTAGATCAGTTCCATGTGTAGGTGTAGGTAGATCAGTTCCATGCAGGTGTAGGTAGATCAGTTCCATGCAGGTGTAGGTAGATCAGTTCCATGTAGGTGTAGGTAGATCAGTTCCATGCAGGCGTAGGTAGATCAGTTCCATGCAGGTGTAGGTAGATCAGTTCCATGCAGGTGTAGGTAAATCAGTTCCATGCAGGTGTAGGTAGATCAGTTCCATGAAGGTGTAGGTAGATCAGTTCCATGTAGGTGTAGGTAGATCAGTTCCATGCAGGTGTAGGTAGATCAGTTCCATGCAGGTGTAGTTAGATCAGTTCCATGCAGGTGTAGGTAAATCAGTTCCATGCAGGTGTAGGTAGATCAGTTCCATGCAGGTGTCGTTAGATCAGTTCCATGCAGGTGTAGGTAGATCAGTTCCATGCAGGTGTAGTTAGATCAGTTCCATGCAGGTGTAGTTAGATCAGTTCCATGCAGGTGTAGGTAGATCAGTTCCATGCAGGTGTAGGTAGATCAGTTCCATGCAGGTGTAGGTAAATCAGTTCCATGCAGGTGTAGGTAGATAGTTCCATGCAGGTGTAGTTAGATCAGTTCCATGCAGGTGTAGTTAGATCAGTTCCATGCAGGTGTAGGTAAATCAGTTCCATGTAGGTGTAGGTAGATCAGTTCCATGCAGGTGTAGGTAAATCAGTTCCATGCAGGTGTAGTTAGATCAGTTCCATGCAGGTGTAGTTAGATCAGTTCCATGCAGGTGTAGTTAGATCAGTTCCATGCAGGGTGTAGTTAGATCAGTTCCATGCAGGTGTAGTAGATCAGTTCCATGTAGGTGTAGGTAGATCAGTTCCATGCAGGTGTAGGTAGATCAGTTCCATGCAGGTGTAGGTAGATCAGTTCCATGCAGGTGTAGGTAGATCAGTTCCATGCAGGTGTAGGTAGATCAGTTCCATGCAGGTGTAGTTAGATCAGTTCCATGCAGGTGTAGGTAGATCAGTTCCATGCAGGTGTAGTTAGATCAGTTCCATGCAGGTGTAGTTAGATCAGTTCCATGCAGGTGTAGGTAAATCAGTTCCATGCAGGTGTAGGTAGATCAGTTCCATGCAGGTGTAGGTAGATCAGTTCCATGCAGGTGTAGTTAGATCAGTTCCATGCAGGTGTAGTTAGATCAGTTCCATGCAGGTGTAGTTAGATCAGTTCCATGCAGGTGTAGTTAGATCAGTTCCATGCAGGTGTAGTTAGATCAGTTTCATGCAGGTGTAGTTAGATCAGTTCCATGCAGGTGTAGGTAAATCAGTTCCATGCAGGTGTAGGTAGATCAGTTCCATGTAGGTGTAGGTAGATCCAGTTCCATGCAGGTGTAGGTAGATCAGTTCCATGTAGGTGTAGGTAGATCAGTTCCATGCAGGTGTAGGTAGATCAGTTCCATGCAGGTGTAGGTAGATCAGTTCCATGTAAGTGTAGGTAGATCAGTTCCATGTAGGCGTAGGTAGATCAGTTCCATGCAGGTGTAGGTAGATCAGTTCCATGCAGGTGTAGGTAAATCAGTTCCATGCAGGTGTAGGTAGATCAGTTCCATGAAGGTGTAGGTAGATCAGTTCCATGTAGGTGTAGGTAGATCAGTTCCATGCAGGTGTAGGTAGATCAGTTCCATGCAGGTGTAGTTAGATCAGTTCCATGCAGGTGTAGGTAAATCAGTTCCATGCAGGTGTAGGTAGATCAGTTCCATGCAGGTGTCGTTAGATCAGTTCCATGTAGGTGTAGTTAGATCAGTTCCATGCAGGTGTAGTTAGATCAGTTCCATGCAGGTGTAGTTAGATCAGTTCCATGCAGGTGTAGGTAGATCAGTTCCATGCAGGTGTAGGTAGATCAGTTCCATGCAGGTGTAGGTAAATCCCTTAGTTCCATGCAGGTGTAGGTAGATCAGTTCCATGCAGGTGTAGTTAGATCAGTTCCATGCAGGTGTAGTTAGATCAGTTCCATGCAGGTGTAGTTAGATCAGTTCCATGCAGGTGTAGTTAGATCAGTTCCATGCAGGTGTAGGTAAATCAGTTCCATGCAGTTCCATGCAGGTGTAGGTAGATCAGTTCCATGCAGGTGTAGGTAGATCAGTTCCATGCATGTGTAGGTAGATCAGTTCCATGTAGGTGTAGGTAGATCAGTTCCATGTAGGCGTAGGTAGATCAGTTCCATGCAGGTGTAGGTAGATCAGTTCCATGCAGGTGTAGTTAGATCAGTTCCATGCAGGTGTAGGTAGATCAGTTCCATGCAGGTGTAGTTAGATCAGTTCCATGCAGGTGTAGGTAAATCAGTTCCATGCAGGTGTAGGTAGATCAGTTCCATGCAGGTGTAGTTAGATCAGTTCCATGCAGGTGTAGGTAAATCAGTTCCATGTAGGTGTAGGTAGATCAGTTCCATGCAGGTGTAGGTAAATCAGTTCCATGCAGGTGTAGGTAGATCAGTTCCATGCAGGTGTAGTTAGATCAGTTCCATGCAGGTGTAGTTAGATCAGTTCCATGCAGGTGTAGTTAGATCAGTTCCATGCAGGTGTAGTTAGATCAGTTCCATGCAGGTGTAGGTAAATCAGTTCCATGCAGGTGTAGGTAGATCAGTTCCATGCAGGTGTAGGTAGATCAGTTCCATGCAGGTGTAGGTAGATCAGTTCCATGCAGGTGTAGTTAGATCAGTTCCATGCAGCTGTAGGTAGATCAGTTCCATGCAGGTGTAGTTAGATCAGTTCCATGCAGGTGTAGTTAGATCAGTTCCATGCAGGTGTAGGTAGATCAGTTCCATGCAGGTGTAGGTAGATCAGTTCCATGCAGCTGTAGTTAGATCAGTTCCATGCAGGTGTAGGTAAATCAGTTCCATGCAGGTGTAGGTAGATCAGTTCCATGTAGGTGTAGGTAGATCAGTTCCATGCAGGTGTAGGTAGATCAGTTCCATGTAGGTGTAGGTAGATCAGTTACATGCAGGTGTAGGTAGATCAGTTCCATGCAGGTGTAGGTAGATCAGTTCCATGTAGGTGTAGGTAGATCAGTTCCATGTAGGCGTAGGTAGATCAGTTCCATGCAGGTGTAGGTAGATCAGTTCCATGCAGGTGTAGGTAAATCAGTTCCATGCAGGTGTAGGTAGATCAGTTCCATGCAGGTGTAGTTAGATCAGTTCCATGCAGGTGTAGGTAGATCAGTTCCATGCAGGTGTAGTTAGATCAGTTCCATGCAGGTGTAGTTAGATCAGTTCCATGCAGGTGTAGGTAAATCAGTTCCATGCAGGTGTAGGTAGATCAGTTCCATGCAGGTGTAGTTAGATCAGTTCCATGCAGGTGTAGTTAGATCAGTTCCATGCAGGTGTAGTTAGATCAGTTCCATGCAGGTGTAGTTAGATCAGTTCCATGCAGGTGTAGTTAGATCAGTTCCATGCAGGTGTAGGTAGATCAGTTTCATGCAGGTGTAGTTAGATCAGTTCCATGCAGGTGTAGGTAAATCAGTTCCATGCAGGTGTAGGTAGATCAGTTCCATGTAGGTGTAGGTAGATCAGTTCCATGCAGGTGTAGGTAGATCAGTTCCATGCAGGTGTAGGTAGATCAGTTCCATGCAGGTGTAGGTAGATCAGTTCCATGCAGGTGTAGGTAGATCAGTTCCATGTAGGTGTAGGTAGATCAGTTCCATGTAGGTGTAGGTAGATCAGTTCCATGCAGGTGTAGGTAGATCAGTTCCATGCAGGTGTAGGTAAATCAGTTCCATGCAGGTGTAGGTAGATCAGTTCCATGAAGGTGTAGGTAGATCAGTTCCATGTCAGTTCCATGCAGGTGTAGGTAGATCAGTTCCATGCAGGTGTAGTTAGATCAGTTCCATGCAGGTGTAGGTAAATCAGTTCCATGCAGGTGTAGGTAGATCAGTTCCATGCAGGTGTAGGTAGATCAGTTCCATGTAGGTGTAGGTAGATCAGTTCCATGCAGGTGTAGTTAGATCAGTTCCATGCACGTGTAGTTAGATCAGTTCCATGCGGGTGTAGGTAGATCAGTTCCATGCGGGTGTAGGTAGATCAGTTCCATGCAGGTGTAGGTAAATCAGTTCCATGCAGGTGTAGGTAGATCAGTTCCATGCAGGTGTAGTTAGATCAGTTCCATGCAGGTGTAGGTAAATCAGTTCCATGTAGGTGTAGGTAGATCAGTTCCATGCAGGTGTAGGTAAATCAGTTCCATGCAGGTGTAGTTAGATCAGTTCCATGCAGGTGTAGTTAGATCAGTTCCATGCAGGTGTAGTTAGATCAGTTCCATGCGGGTGTAGTTAGATCAGTTCCATGCAGGTGTCGTTAGATCAGTTCCATGTAGGTGTAGGTAGATCAGTTCCATGCAGGTGTAGGTAGATCAGTTCCATGCACGTGTAGTTAGATCAGTTCCATGCGGGTGTAGGTAGATCAGTTCCATGCAGGTGTAGGTAGATCAGTTCCATGCAGGTGTAGTTAGATCAGTTCCATGCAGGTGTAGGTAGATCAGTTCCATGCAGGTGTAGTTAGATCAGTTCCATGCAGGTGTAGTTAGATCAGTTCCATGCAGGTGTAGGTAAATCAGTTCCATGCAGGTGTAGGTAGATCAGTTCCATGCAGGTGTAGTTAGATCAGTTCCATGCAGGTGTAGTTAGATCAGTTCCATGCAGGTGTAGTTAGATCAGTTCCATGCAGGTGTAGTTAGATCAGTTCCATGCAGGAGTAGTTAGATCAGTTCCATGCAGGTGTAGTTAGATCAGTTTCATGCAGGTGTAGTTAGATCAGTTCCATGCAGGTGTAGTTAGATCAGTTCCATGCAGGTGTAGGTAGATCAGTTCCATGCAGGTGTAGGTAGATCAGTTCCATGCAGGTGTAGGTAGATCAGTTCCATGCAGATGTAGTTAGATCAGTTCCATGCAGGTGTAGTTAGATCAGTTCCATGCAGGTGTAGGTAAATCAGTTCCATGCAGATGTAGTTAGATCAGTTCCATGCAGGTGTAGGTAGATCAGTTCCATGCAGATGTAGTTAGATCAGTTCCATGCAGGTGTAGGTAGATCAGTTCCATGCAGGTGTAGGTAGATCAGTTCCATGCAGATGTAGTTAGATCAGTTCCATGCAGGTGTAGTTAGATCAGTTCCATGCAGGTGTAGGTAAATCAGTTCCATGCAGGTGTAGGTAGATCAGTTCCATGTAGGTGTAGGTAGATCAGTTCCATGCAGGTGTCGTTAGATCAGTTCCATGTAGGTGTAGGTAGATCAGTTCCATGCAGGTGTAGTTAGATCAGTTCCATGCAGGTGTATGTAAATCAGTTCCATGCAGGTGTAGGTAGATCAGTTCCATGCAGGTGTAGTTAGATCAGTTCCATGCAGGTGTATGTAAATCAGTTCCATGCAGGTGTAGGTAAATCAGTTCCATGTAGGTTTATGTAGATGAGGGGAGAACAGGGAGTGAGCAGTAAAAAGCATGTCACCACCCGTCTTTGGTTAGGCCTGCTATTTATAATGTTGATTCTAAGCATGCTCTCAAACCAGATCAGATGGGGGCGCTGTGTTTGGGTCGAGAAAAGGACATTGAGTGTGTTTCCCTAATACTGCCAGACATGGCCCCCTCCCTCCATGTTGCTCTCTGGTCTGACTGGGTGGTCTGGCCCAGACAGATTAGCATGCTTAACTTTAACACGATTACAATATGCTGACAATATTCCACCTACGTTTGAATCAGGAATTGTAGTCGAACAATTGTTCAATTGGATTGTAGCATATAAAACTAAACAGATTTTCACACAGCTTTCTCAGCAATTCTTCAGAACTTTGTGTGTGTGAGAGAGAGAGACACACACACACGCAGAGAGGACTGCACTTTGGTGCATATTTTCATCAAACACACACTGGCGGAAGGACTATTACACAGGTGTGCATACACAAAGTTGTCCCAGTGAAATTGAACCAACGATGTGCGAGCCAGTGGCATGGCTGTTGAAACACCAACATGTCTTGACATTCTACATCATGTTAGTCTGCCAATGCTGAATGGTGAGCAGATATGATCTGTGGTAAAGAGACTTTGTTGAAATGTTCTGTGTCAACCTTACCAGCTACCATTCTGGAGGACAGAGGCAGTGATTTCTGGATTTAAAGCTAGAATACACATTCGGTGAAATAGTGCCCTAGCGCCGTTTGTTATTGTTTTGCTTATGAACGAGGAGAGTCCAGCAGCTGTCTGTAAAAAACAATTACTGTAGATATTAGAGGTCGACCGATTATGATTTTTCAACGCCGATACCGATTATTGGAGGGGGGGAGGTAAAGCCGATACCGATTAATCGGGTGATTTTTATTTATTTGTAATAATGATAATTACAACAATACTGAATGAACACTTATTTTAACTTAATATAATACACCAATAAAATCAATTTAGCTTCAAATGAATAATGAAACATGTTCAATTTGGTTTAAATAATGCAAAAACAAAGGGTTGGAGAAGAAAGTAAAAGTGCAATATGTGCCATGTGTCAGGGATTTCCTTCTTCTTCCGAAGAGGAGAGGCGAAAAGGATCAGAGGACCAATATGCGGCGTGGTAAGTGTCCATGGTTCTTTTAATACGTAAATGTACACATGAACACTACAAAACAATAAACATGGAAAACCTAAACAGTCCTATCTGGTGCAGAGACAGAGACAGGAACAATCACCCACAAACACAATGAAACCCAGGCTACCTAAGTATGATTCTCAATCAGAGACAACTAATGACACCTGCCTATGATTGAGAACCATACTAGGCCGAAACATAGAAATACCCCAAAACATAGAAAAACAAACATAGACTGCCCACCCAATTCAGCGCCCCGGGGACACAGTACGCAGAGCCGGCGCAGGATACCCTGGACCAAAACTGCGCACCGGCAACCAGACACGCTGAGCAGGCACCATACGCCCTCGCTCGATGTCCATACTCGCATGGCACTTTCGGGAGGCTGCCCTATAGCGCACCGGGCTATGGGCACGTACTGGCGACACCGTGCGCTTAACCGCATAACACGGTGCCTGACCAGTAATGCGCTGCTTATAATAAGCACAAGGAGTGAGCTCAGGTCTGCTACCTGGCTTAGTACCACACCTCGTCTGCCCCCCCCCAAAAAATGTTTTGGGGCTGCCTCGTACCTGTCGCACTGCCTCCTCATATCGCCGCCGCTCAGCTTTCGCTGCTTTGGGGCGGCGATATTCCCCAGCCAGTGCCCAGGGTCCCTCTCCATTCAGTATCTCCTCCCATGTCCAGGAGTCCTGTGATGCTGGCCGCTGTTGTTGCTGCTGCTGTCGTCGCTGTCTTTTACCACGCCACTTGGTCCTTGGTTGGTGGGTGATTCTGTAAGGGATTTCTTCCATTGACGGAGAGGCGGACCAAAGCGCAGCGTGGTTATTTTGATTCATGTTTTAATAAATCACTTCACATGAACAAACTAACAAAAACAAGAAACGTGACAACCCAAAACAGCCCTATCTGGTGCAAAACACAGAGACAGGAACAATCACCCACAAACACACAGTGAAACCCAGGCTACCTAAGTATGATTCTCAATCAGAGACAACTAATGACACCTGCCTCTGATTGAGAACCATACTAGGCCGAAACATAGAAATACCCCAAAACATAGAAAAACAAACATAGACTGCCCACCCAACTCACGCCCTGCCCATACTAAATAATGACAAAACAAAGGAAATAAAGGTCAGAACGTGGCACCATGTAAGAAAGCGAACGTTTAAGTTCCTTGCTCAGAACATGAGAACATATGAAAGCTGGTGGTTCCTTTTAACATGAGTCTTCAATATTCCCAGGTAAGAAGTTTTAGGTTGTAGTTATTATAGGACTATTTCTCTCTATACCATTTGTATTTCACATCGACAACAGCCACCCTCGAAGCAGCTTTACCCATGCAGAGCAAGGGGAACAACTACTCCAAGTCTCAGAGCGAGTGACGTTTGAAACGCTATTATCACGCACCCCACTAACTAGCTAGCCATTTCACATCGTTTACACCAGCCTAATCTCGGGAGTTGATAGGCTTGAAGTCATAAACAGCGCAATGCTTCAAGCATTGCAAAGAGCTGCTGGCGAAATGCACGAAAGTGCTGTTTGAATGAATGCGTACGAGCCTGCTGGTGCCTACCATCGCTCAGTCAGACTGCTCTATCAAATCATAGACTTAATTATGACATAATAACACACAGAAATACGAACCTTTGGTCATGAAAATGGTAGAATCTGGAAACTATATCATTTCGAAAACAAAACGTTTATTCTTTCAGTGAAATACGGAACCGTTCTGTATTTTATCTAACGGATGGCATCTCTAAGTCTAAATATTGCTGTAACATTGCACAACCTTCAATGTTATGTCATAATTACGTAAAATTCTGGCAAATTAGTTCGCAATGAGCCAGGCAGCCCAAACTGTTGCATGTACCCTGACTCTGCTTGCAATGAACAGGAGAGAAGTGACAATTTCACCTGGTTAATATTGCCTGCTCACCTTTCTTTTAGCTACAGTAAATATGCAGGTTTAAAAATATATACTTCTGTGTATTGATTTTAAGAAAGGCATTGATGTTTATGGTTAGGTACACGTTGAAGCAACGAAAGTCCTTTATCGCGAATGCGCACCGCATCGACTATATGCACCGCAGGACACGCTAGATAAACTAGTAATATCATCAACCATGTGTAGTTAACTAGTGATTATGATTGATTTTTATATGATACATTTAATTCTAGCGAGCAACTTATCTTGGATTCTACTGCATTCGCGTAACAGGCAGGCTCCTCGTGAGGCAGGTGGTTAGAGCGTTGGACTAGTTAACCATAAGGTTGCAAGATTGAATCCTTGCGCTGACATGGTAAAAATCTGTCGTTCTGCCCCTGAACAAGGCAGCTAACCCACCGATCCTAGGCCATCATTGAAAATAAGAATGTGTTCTTAACTGACTTGCCTCGTTAAATAAAGTTGTAAAAAAAACATTGGCAAAATCGGCGTTAAAAAAATACAGATTTCCGATTGTTATGAAAACTTGAAATATATTCTGCTGTTTTATGAAATGCATGCAGTGATGATCGAGGAAGTGACTTCTTTGTTGTTGTAATATCCCAAACGGACGTGGCTGTTTCACAACATAGGGGTTTGAGCTTTAAGCAGGGCTAATGGATGTCGGCCATACACAGTAGATTAACTTGTGGAATCATCTGGAAAATAACAGGAATTGATGGCCGATGTTCTCTGGTCAGGAGTGATAGGACGGCTACCTGCAGCATACAGCTTACGTTCTACTGGTCTGACTTGTCCTTCAGAGACAGAGCTGGAGACAATGATGTCTCATCCTATAGGGAAAAATCACTCTGAAAAAAATGGATAGTTTTATCTTGTACCTTTATGTAAATGTACAGTATGTCAGAGCGAGGGAGGAAGGTAGTGAGGGAGGAAGGGGACGGAAGAACGACTTTCTCCCTCCTTTTTTGTCTTTGTAAGGCTGAGGCAGAGATCAAATACTGAGGTAGAGACTGGCATTTTATGACACTGTACTGACATTCTAAGGCTATTGGAAAAGATATTGGTAACCGGGGCTGACAAGTCATCACATGCATTATTGCTCTTTCAGGAAGGCTGATGTATACATTAATGTGATTTTATAGTTTGTTATAGAAGGTTGTGTGTTTTTGTACATCAGACCAGGTTCTGAAAGTTGTGTATGTAATATGTGTTGGTGTGTGTACATACAATACTGACTGTGTGTCTGTACTCTGGTGTGCAGTGGGCGGCAGGGTGAATCAGGAGCTGAAATACACACGTCTGAAGATGGGCGAGGAGTCCATGTTCAGTCCTCAGCTGATGATTCAGGCACCGCGCCAGGAGGGCGCTAACGTGCTCACTTTGGAGGCGCTACAACAACACCTGGACTCAGCCATCAGTGCCAGCCAAGTGCACGTTTACCTCTTTAACAGGTAACACACCCACACACACTGTACTTACACCGGCTGAGTGCATGTTTACCTCTTTAACACACACCCACACACACACACACACACACACACTGTACTTACATGCACGCATACACACACACCAGCTGAGTGCACGTTCGCCACTATAACAGGTGACACTCTAACACACACACACACACACACACACACACACACACACACACACACACACACACACACACACACACACACACACACACACACACACACACACACACACACACACACACACTCACACACACACACTCAAACAAATTATGTTTTAGATTGTTCAAAGCTGTTGTGCAAGTGATATATTGAATGCCTCCGTTTCAGACAATGGAAATTGGAACATTTATGCTACAAATCAGGAGAAATGGATACTGAAGCTCATTTTGTGAACCAGGTAAGCATGAGTGAACTGAGTTTGTCTCTCTCTTTCTACACCAAACACTGCCTCTCATACAGAGGAATAGAATGTGATTAGTAGTTGTAGAGCGTCAGTGGTCACGTGGTTTCTGCTGTCTCTGATCAGATCATCAAGAAGTTGTTGTGATGTTACTATCATCATGTGATTTTAGTATAATGTGATGTTCTACTGTACTGATAATAGCATCAGTGGTAACATGGTGTCTGCATTCTCCTGTCAGATCATTGAAAAGCTCCACCCCTGTCTCATCATCACTCCGCTGGACTGTTTCTGGGAGGGAGCCAAGCTCCAGTCTGGAATGGTCTACCTCCCGTGAGTACACATTACACACATCACTCATTATACACTCATTATACACATTATACACTCATTTATACACATCACTCATAATACACATCACTCATTATACACTCATTATACACATTATACACTCATTATACACATCACTCATAATACACATCACTCATAATACACATCACTCATTATACACATTATACACATCACTCATAATACACATCACTCATTATACACTCATTATACACATTATACACTCATTATACACATCACTCATAATACACATCACTCATTATACACAACACTCATTATACACATTATACACTCATTATACACATCACTCATAATACACATCACTCATAATACACATCACTCATTATACACAACACTCATTACACACATCACTCATTATACACATCACTCATTATACACATCACTCATTATACACATCACTCATTATACACTCATTATACACATTATACACTCATTATACACATCACTCATAATACACATCACTCATTATACACATCACACATTACACACATCACTCATTATACACTCATTATACACATTATGCACTCATTATACACATCACTCATAATACACATCACTCATTATACACATCACTCATTATACACATCACTCATTACACACATCACTCATTATACACATCACTCATTATACACATCACTCATTATACACATCACTCATTATACACATCACTCATTATACACATCACTCATTATACACATCACTCATTATACACATCACTCATTATACACATCACTCATTATACACATCACTCTTTATACACATCACTCATTATACACATCACTCATTATAAACATCACTCATTATACACATCACTCATTATACACATCACTCATTATACACATCACTCATTATACACATCACTCATTATACACATCACTCATTATACACATCACTCATTATACACATCACTCATTATACACATCACTCATTATACACATCACTCATTATACACATCACTCATTATACACATCACTCATTATACACATCACTCATTATACACATCACTCATTATAAACATCACTCATTATACACATTACTCATTATACACATCACTCATTATACACATCACTCATTATACACATCACTCATTACACACATCACTCATTATACACATCACTCATTATACACATCACTCATTACACACATCACTCATTATAAACATCACTCATTATACACATCACTCATTATAAACATCACTCATTATACACATCACTCATTATACACATCACTCATTATACACATCACACATGATACACATCACACATTATACATATCACACATTATACACACCACACATTCTACACATCACTCATTATACACATCACTCATTATACACATCACTCATTATACACATCACTCATTACACACATCACTCATTATACACATCACTCATTATACACATCACTCATTACACACATCACTCATTATACACATCACTCATTATACACATCACACATGATACACATCACACATTATACATATCACACATTATACACACCACACATTCTACACATCACTCATTATACACATCACTCATTATACACATCACTCATTATACACATCACTCATTACACACATCACTCATTATACACATCACTCATTATACACATCACTCTTTATACACATCACTCTTTATACACATCACTCATTATACACATCACTCTTTATACACATCACTCATTATACACATCACTCATTATACACATCACTCTTTATACACATCACTCATTATACACATCACTCATTATAAACATCACTCATTATACACATCACTCATTATACACATCACTCATTATACACATCACTCATTATACACATCACTCATTATACACATCACTCATTATACACATCACTCATTATAAACATCACTCATTATACACATCACTCATTATAAACATCACTCATTATACACATCACTCATTATACACATCACTCATTATACACATCACTCATTATAAACATCACTCATTATAAACATCACTCATTATACACATCACTCATTATACACATCACTCATTACACACATCACTCATTATACACATCACTCATTATACACATCACTCATTATAAACATCACTCATTATACACATCACTCATTATACACATCACTCATTATACACATCACTCATTATACACATCACTCATTACACACATCACTCATTATACACATCACTCATTATACACATCACTCATTATACACATCACTCATTACACACATCACTCATTATAAACATCACTCATTATACACATCACTCATTACACACATCACTCATTATAAACATCACTCATTATACACATCACTCATTATACACATCACTCATTATACACATCACTCATTACACACATCACTCATTATAAACATCACTCATTATACACATCACTCATTATAAACATCACTCATTATACACATCACTCATTATACACATCACTCATTATACACATCACACATGATACACATCACACATTATACATATCACACATTATACACACCACACATTCTACACATCATACAGTATACACATCACATCACACATTATACACACCACACATTCTACACATCATACAGTATACACATCACATCACACATTATACACATCATACATTATACACATTTCATCACACATTGTACACATCACAAATAATACACATCACACATTATATACATCATACATTATACACACCATACATTATCCACATCATTCATTATAAACATCACTCATTATACACATCACTCATTATACACATCACTCATTACACACATCACTCATTATAAACATCACTCATTATAAACATCACTCATTATACACATCACTCATTATAAACATCACTCATTATAAACATCACTCATTATAAACATCACTCATTATACACATCACTCATTATACACATCACTCATTATACACATCACTCATTATAAACATCACTCATTAAACACATCACTCATTACACACATCACTCATTATAAACATCACTCATTATACACATCACTCATTATACACATCACTCATTATACACATCACTCATTATAAACATCACTCATTATAAACATCACTCATTATAAACATCACTCATTATACACATCACTCATTATACACATCACTCATTATACACATCACTCATTATACACATCACTCATTACACACATCACTCATTATAAACATCACTCATTATAAACATCACTCATTATAAACATCACTCATTATACACATCACTCATTATACACATCACTCATTATACACATCACTCATTATAAACATCACTCATTATACACATCACTCATTATACACATCACTCATTATACACATCACTCATTATACACATCACTCATTATAAACATCACTCATTATAAACATCACTCATTATACACATCACTCATTATTCACATCATACATTATACACATCACACATTATTCACATCACTCATTATAAACATCACTCATTACACACATCACTCATTATACACATCACACATTACACACATCACTCATTATAAACACCACTCATTATACACATCACTCATTACACACATCACTCATTATACACATCACTCATTATACACATCACTCATTACACACATCACCCATTATACACATCACTCATTATACACATCACTCATTATACACATCACTCATTACACACATCACTCATTATAAACATCACTCATTACACACATCACTCATTATACACATCACACATTACACACATCACTCATTATAAACACCACTCATTATACACATCACTCATTACACACATCACTCATTATACACATCACTCATTATACACATCACTCATTATAAACATCACTCATTATACACATCACACATGATACACATCACACATTATACATATCACACATTATACACACCACACATTCTACACATCATACAGTATACACATCACATCACACATTATACACACCACACATTCTACACATCATACAGTATACACATCACATCACACATTATACACATCATACATTATACACATTTCATCACACATTGTACACATCACAAATAATACACATCACACATTATATACATCATACATTATACACACCATACATTATCCACATCATTCATTATGCACATCACACCTTATACATGTCATACATTATCCACATCACACATTATACACATCACACATTATACACATCACTCATTATACACATCATGCATTATCCACATCACACATTATACACACCATACATTCTACATATCATACTTTATACACATCACACCACACATTCTACACATCACACATTATACACACCACACATTCTACACATCATACAGTATACACATCACATCACACATTATACACATCATACATTATACACATTTCATCACACATTGTACACATCACAAATAATACACATCACACATTATATACATCATACATTATACACACCATACATTATCCACATCATTCATTATGCACATCACACCTTATACATGTCATACATTATCCACATCACACATTATACACATTGCAGATTATACACATCACTCACTATACACATCATACATTATCCACATCACACATTTTACACATCGCATCACACACCAAATCCAGCACACAGATCACATCACTGCCTATAGCTCTGGAAACTACGATTTACAAATGTTGCTCCCTGGAGTGCTGGGTTCTGGAGTGTTGAGTTCTGGAGTGTTGAGTTCTGGAGTGCTGAGTTCTGGAGTGTTGAGTTCTGGAGTGCTGGGTTCTGGAGTGTTGAGTTCTGGAGTGTTGAGTTCTGGAGTGCTGAGTTCTGGAGTGTTGAGTTCTGGAGTGTTGAGTTCTGGAGTGTTGAGTTCTGGAGTGCTGGGTTCTGGAGTGTTGAGTTCTGGAGTGTTGAGTTCTGGAGTGCTGGGTTCTGGAGTGTTGAGTTCTGGAGTGTGGAGTTCTGGAGTGCTGGGTTCTGGAGTGTTGAGTTCTGGAGTGTTGAGTTCTGGAGTTTTTGTTTCTGGAGTGTTGGTTTGATGTTGGAGATTGTGGATTTCTGTGATTTAGAGTTGTGTCTACCCACCACTCCTAGTGGCATATCACACCCTCTGCAGTGGACCAACTTTGACCCCAAGGAGTTCCTGACAGAGCTTCGGGCTCTGAAGGTCCAGGTAGACAGCTGGGAGGTGATGCTGGAGAAGGCTGACGTGGGACATGGCTACATGGACCGGCCCTGTCTCAACCCCCAAGACCCCGACTGTCCCCTCACTGCCCCCAACAAGAACATCACCAAGGTACACACACACACGCATGATGCAGAAACACACACACATGCGCACACGCATCCATGTATATGCTGTTTGTACACATGCATGCACACACCCATACAGACACAGACCCATTGACTATGTTGTTGTGTTGTAGCCCTTTGACTTGGCTCGCATCCTGACTGGCGGCTGCCATGGCCTATCCAGGAAGTACATGCACTGGCAGGAAGAGCTGATTGTAGGGGGGACCACCAAGAACGGCACCGGACCACTACTCAGGTAGGAAAGAGAGAGAGAGAGAGGGCCTACAGCAGAGAGGGCCTACATCAGCACCTAGATCTTCTGCCCAGATTCTGTCAGACCTGGGCCCTGCCAGTCTATCTCAGTAAGACACACATAATGGTGTTTTTGGTCACAGTTCCAGGAATGGCTGAAGAATTGCAACATTTGCCTAGAACTAACGCTGCAGACAGCAATACTGGGTGATTTGAAAAGCCATAGTCAATCAATCAATAATATAATAATTATTTTAGCAAAAATGTTTATTTTTAATATACAATCTGTAGAAGCTATGAGAATAGAAAGGTTCAATTCGTTTGTGAAGCATCACAGCACAGTTGAAAAATATATGGCAAGTAGAAATCCAAAATGGATGATGCTGAGAGATAGATGGGAGGGGTTGAATGGAGCTGGGATTGGGAAATGGGATTCATCAGAGAAAATGACTTTACCCAGTCCTCAGCAGTCCAATCCTTGTACCTTTTGCAGAATATCAGTCTGTCCCTGATGTTTTACATTTAACATTTACATTTAAGTCATTTAGCAGACGCTCTTATCCAGAGCGACTTACAAATTGGTGCATTCACCTTATGACATCCAGTGGAACAGTCACTTTACAATAGTGCATCTAAATCTTAAAAGGGGGGGGTGAGAAGGATTATTTATCCTATCCTAGGTATTCCTTAAAGAGGTGGGGAGAGAAGTGAGAGAAGTGGCTTCTTTGCTGCCCTTCTTGACACAAGGCCATCCTCCAAAAGTCTTCGCCTCACTTTGCGTGCAGATGCACTCACACCTGCCTGCTGCCATTCCTGAGCAAGTTCTGTACTGGTGGTGCCCTGATCCCGCAGCTAAATTAACTATAGGAGATGGTTCTGGCGCTTGCTAGACGTTCTTGGGCACTTTGAAGCCTTCTTCACAACAATTGAACCGCTCTCCTTGAAGTTCTTGATGATCCGATAAATGGTTGATTTCGGTGCAATCTTACTGGCAGCAATATGCTTGCCTGTGAAGCCCTTTTTGTGCAAAGCAATGATGACGGCACGTGTTTCCTTGCAGGTGACCATGAATGACAAGGGAAGAACAATGCACAACATGCACCACCCTCCTTTTGAAGCTTCCCGTCTGTTATTCGAACTCAATCAGCATGACAGAACGATCTCCAGCCTTGTCCTCATCAACACTCACACCTGTGTTAGCGAGAGAATCACTGACATGATGTCAGCGTGTCCTTTTGTGGCAGGGCTGAAATGCAGTGGAAAAGTTTTTGGGGTATTCAGTTCATTTGCATGGCAAAGAGGGACTTTGCAATTAATTGCAATTCATCTGATCACTCTTCATAACATTCTGGAGGTTATGCAAATTGCCATCATACAAACTGAGGCAGCAGACTTTGTGAAAATTCATATTTGTGTAATTCTCAAAACTTTTGGCCACGACATCATTACAACACTGTTTTGGGGCATAATATGACATTTTAAATGTCTTTATTCTTTTGGAACTTTCGTGGGTAATGTTTACTGTACATTTTATTTTGTTTATTTAACCTTTGTTAATTTTCTATTTCACTTGCTTTGGCAATATAATAATTTCCCATAGCGATAAAGCCCTTAAATTGAATTGAATTGAGAGAGAAAGAAAGAAGAGAGAGCGAGTGAAAGAGATGGGAAAAAGAGAGGAGAGAGAGGGAGAGTGTGTGTGTGTGTGTCTGTGTGTGTATATATACAGAGGATCTAGTGTCCAGGCAGCACAGCCAGAGTTGAGCAGGAACAGCTGGAGCTCTTAGATTTCAATGGAATCTGGTAATGACTGCAAGATTTACAGCACTGCACACTCTAACACACACACACACACACACACACACACACACACACACACACACACACACACACACACACACACACACACACACACACACACACACACACACACACACACACACACACACACACACACAGCTTACCGCTTAAAACACATACTAACACTCAGTTGGCCAGGCTACATACTGTACATGTATACATAAACAAAGTACACTCCAAGTAACATTAAGTGTGCATCCAAAATGGCACCCCATTCCCTATATTGTGCCCTTGTTTCTGGTGAAAGTTGTTCACTACATTGGGAATAGAATGCTATTTGGGACAAATGATTAGTGCAGGCCAGAATGCACAGTAAGCACTTTCTGCCTGGCATGGTTTGGAGAGAACTGATCTATAGAGATTTGTTTGTGATTTAACAAATGCCCTGGAGATTTTCTAATTAAAGTGCAGTTTAAAGTAGGCAGGCAATAGTTATCTTTAACTCTAAACACACATATAAAAATACACACACACACACATGCACACTCACACAAACTTACTCAGACTCACACATATACGCGCACAAATACGCACACACACGTACAAACACACACACACACACACACACACACACACACACACACACACACACACACACACACACACACACACACACACACACACACACACACACACACACACACACACACACACACACACACACACACACACACACAGTGTGTATTTCTTTGTTTTTGTGGTTGTATTTTTGCTTGGTTGGCAGGGACTGACCATTAGAGATGTGGGTGTGTTGATGTGCATTCGTGTGTGTGTGAGTCTGAGTGAGCGTGTGTGTTTGTGTGTGTTATTTAGCTGCCCAAGGGGATTTTTAGGTGGGCCGCGGGCATGGCAGGCATGGCATTTTTGCTGCTGCTTACAGCGCTTTTAGCTGCCTGGAATTGCGTCTCTGTAACTGCCCAGAGTGGCACTACCCACGATGCATACTGCCTACATCACCTTTACTAGCTGCTGCCACTTTTATTACCCACAAAGATTAAGGCTAATGTCAGTCCAGGATCTCTGTAACATAATAATATCTGCCCAGGATCTCTGTAACATAATAATATCTGTCCAGCTGATTTGTATGGGTCCAGGTTTTGCAGCTCTTTCAGAACATCTGCTATCTGGTTTTGGGTAAAGGAGAACCTGGAGAGGCTTGGGCGAGTAGCTGCGGGGGGGATCGTTGGCCGAGGTTGGAGTAGCCAGGAGGAAGGCATGGCCAGCCGTTGAGAAATGCTTGTTGAAGTTTTCGATAATCATGGATTTATCGGTGGTGACCGTGTTACCTAGCCTCAGTGCAGTGGGCAGCTGGGAGGAGGTGCTCTTGTTCTCCATGGACTTCACAGTGTCCCAGAACTTTTTGGAGTTAGAGCTACAGGATGCAAGTTTCTGCCTGAAGAAGCTGGCCTTTGCTTTCCTGACTGACTGCGTGTATTGGTTCCTGACTGCCCTGAACTGTTGCATATCGCGGGGACTATTCAATGCTATTGCAGTCCGCCACCGGATGTTTTTGTGCTGGTCGAGGGCAGTCAGGTCTGGAGTGAACCAGGGGCTGTATCTGTTCTTAGTTCTGCATTTTTTGAACGGAGCATGCTTATCTAAAATGGTGAGGAAGTTACTTTTAAAGAATGACCAGGCATCCTCAACTGACGGGATGAGGTCAATGTCCTTCCAGGATACCTGGGCCAGGTCGATTAGAAAGGCCTTCTCACAGAAGTGTTTCAGGGAGCGTTTGACAGTGATGAGGGGTGGTCGAGCTTAGATTGTAGGACTGACGGGGTGTTAAGCATATCCCAGTTTAGGTCACCTAACAGAACAAACTCTGAACCTAGAAGGGGGGCGATCAATTCACAAATGGTGTCCAGGGCACAGCTGGGAGCTGAGGGGGGTCGGTAGTAGGCGGCAGCAGTGAGAGACTTATTTCTGGAGAGAGTAATTTTAAAAATTAGTAGTTCGAACTGTTTGGGTATGGACCTGTAAAGTATGACATTACTTTGCAGGCTGTCTCTGCAGTAGACTGCAACTCCTTCCCCTTTGGCAGTTCTATCTTGACGGAAAATGTTATAGTTGGGTATGGAAATCTCCAAATTTTTGGTGGCCTTCCTGAGCCAGGATTCAGACACGGCAAGGACATCAGGGTTAGCAGAGTGTGCTAAAGCAGTGAGTAAAACAAACTTAGGGAGGAGGCTTCTGATGTTGACTAGCATGAAACCAAGGCTTTTTCGATCACAGAAGTCAACAAATGAGGGTGCCTGGGGACATGCAGGGCCTGGGTTTACCTCCACATCACCCGCGGAACAGAGGGGGAGTAGTATGAGGGTGCAGCTAAAGGCTATCAAAACTAGTCGCTAAGAGCGTTGGGGATAAAGAATAAAAGGAGCAGATTTCTGGGCATGGTAGAATATATTCAGGGCATAATGCGCAGACAGGGGTATGAATGGAACTAGGGGCTCCATTGTAAACTAAAACAATGATAACTAACCTGAACAACAGTATACAAGGCATATTGACATTTGAGAGAGACATACAGCGAGGCATACAGTAATCACAGGTGTTGATTGGGAGAGCTAGCTAAAACAGTAGGTGAGACAACAACAGCTAATCAGCTAGCACAACAACAGCAGGTAAAATGGCGTTGACTAGGCAGAGGCTGATATTATTATTATTATTATTATCAGCCCAGGGTCTCTGTAACATAATAATAATAATAATAATAATAATAATAATAATAATATCATCCCAGGGTCTCTGTAACATAATAATAATAATAATATCAGCCCAGGATCTCTGTAACATAATAATAATAATAATAATAATAATAATAATAATAATAATAATAATATCAGCCCAGGGTCTCTGTAACATAATAATAACAATAATAATAATAATAATAATGTCAGTCCAGGATCTCTGTAACATAATAATAACAATAATAATAATAATAATAATGTCAGTCCAGGATCTCTGTAACATAATAATAATAATAATTATATCAGCCCAGTGACTATAACATAATAATAATAATAATAATAATAATAATAATATCAGCCCAGGATCTCTGTAACATAATAATAACAATAATAATAATATCAGCCCAGGGTCTCTGTAACATAATAATAACAATAATAATAATAATAATAATGTCAGTCCAGGATCTCTGTAACATAATAATAACAATAATAATAATAATGTCAGTCCAGGATCTCTGTAACATAATAATAATAA
This sequence comes from Oncorhynchus keta, assembly GCF_023373465.1. NCBI lineage: Eukaryota > Metazoa > Chordata > Actinopteri > Salmoniformes > Salmonidae > Oncorhynchus > Oncorhynchus keta. Next base: position 30,737,871 of record NC_068445.1, read on the forward strand.
TAATATCAGCCCAGGGTCTATAACATAATAATAATAATAATAATAATAATATCAGCCCAGGATCTCTGTAACATAATAATAACAATAATAATAATATCAGCCCAGGGTCTCTGTAACATAATAATAACAATAACAATAATATCAGCCCAGGATCTCTGTAACATAATAATAATAATAATAATAATAATATCAGCCCAGGGTCTCTGTAACATAATAATAACAATAATAATAATATCAGCCCAGGGTCTCTGTAACATAATAATAACAATATTAATAATAATAATAATAATAATAATAATAATGTCAGTCCAGGATCTCTGTAACATAATAATAACAATAATAATAATAATAATATCAGCCCAGGATCTCTGTAACATAATAATAATAATAATAATAATGTCAGTCCAGGATCTCTGTAACATAATAATAATAATAATATCAGCCCAGGATCTCTGTAACATAATAATAATAATAATAATAATGTCAGTCCAGGATCTCTGTAACATAATAATAATAATAATATCAGCCCAGGGTCTATAACATAATAATAATAATAATATCAGCCCATGGTCTCTGTAACATAATAATAATAATAATAATAATAATAATAATAATAATAATAATAATAATAATAATAATAATATCAGCCCAGGGTCTATAACATAATAATAATAATAATAAAAGACACTCCAGCAAACTGGTGATGTATAGATCTTAAACCAATGACATCCATCAGGGTTTGTATAGGAGCATATGTTTATTTATTTATTTTTACCTTTATTTATCTAGGCAAGTCAGTTAAGAACAAATTCTTATTTTCAATGACAGCTTAGGAACAGTGGGTTAAGTGCCTTGTTCAGGGGCAGATTTTTACCTTGTCTGCTTGGGGATTTGATCTTTCGGTTACTAGTCTTTCGGTTACGCTAACCACTAGGCTACCTGCTGCCCCAGAGGGAGGCTATATGTCTCCCTCTGCCCTCACTGACTGCTACATTATATCATGAAAATGTTGCTGTGGACTGTGGAGTGCAGGGGTTCCCAAACTTTTTGGGCCCACGACCCTATTTTGATGTCTGAAATTCTCTCGACCCCAACCATGTGAGTTTGTTTGTTGTAGTTAACAGCCAATGTTTACTTTTTTATTTGGGGCTATGACAGTCAACTGCAAATTAGTCTGACATAATGTATCTTATCTCACCACCACTAATGACATGGGTGTGCTGCATGTCGTGTCAGAGCATCTCATAGTCAGGGGGCGTGGTCAACAGTGTGCACCTCATCTCTGATTTCAAATCCAACCTGGATCGATATTTGGTTTTAATTCAGACGAGAGCACTGAATCCAGCTTCACATAGATATTAACTGGCAATGCACCATTCGTTTTAGGGTGCTTTCATGACAAATGGGATAAATATGAGGTCAAATCATGACATCGGTGATCTTCAGGGCTGAAAGTCGGTGCTCTAGAAAGAGGTCCGAGTTCCCGAGTTGGAATTCTGAGTTGGGTGAATATTCAAAACGATTTCCCTCAGTCGGCGCTCGTTTTTTACCGAGTTTCCAGTTGTCTTGAACACGTTGAAGATGGAAGTCGGGAGACTTCCCAGTTCCCAGTTGTTTTGAACCCTGCATTAATGGTCAGAGGGAGACGACAGGGTATTTATTTCCCTTTGAGTCAGGAACCAAAACTCCTACGTAGTGACCCGTGAATGCGTTGTCTGCAGCATTTGTTGACATGACAGCTCGATCAGCTGTTCGATTTCACTTACCGGCATGTCAACAGTCAAATGGATTGGGAAGTAGTTCCCAAAGTGTTGGAGGTGAGCAGTCACTTTCTGATTCTTTTTTCTGTTGGAAACATGCACAGCCGAGGAAACGGGGCATGGTTCACTTAATAATCATTTCCTCTGAATGGACTGATTCTGTCACACATCTGTAGAATGTTTTTGTATTTCCCCTGCATGCTTGTGTTCAGTTCGTTCAGTTTCCCAAATATGACAGTTACATAAGCAGTGAGACACATTTTCTTTTCATTACATAGAAAGTCAACCAAGTCGGTAATTTTACATCTGTTGTGAATGACAACAGTTCCTCTCTCAATGCAAAAACTCTTTCCAACAGTCCCCCTTGATAACCACCAAGCCTCGGAGTAAAATAGAACATCGTCATGCTCTGATCCCATATCGCCACATAGTTTTGTGTACAGGCGAGTGTGCAGTTGTTGCGGTTTGATGTAGTTAACAATCAGTATATCTCCGAGTTCTGTGGTCAGCTCTTTTTCTGCAGATTGCTCTCGGTGTATCATACAATGTGTCCATATGGCAGAGGGAAACTCATTCATGAATAGAGTGCAGAGACCTGCCCGGCATCCCACCATACATGGAGCCCCATCTGTGCAAAAGTCTGATATTCACTCCCATGGAATCTGTTTTTCGTCAATATGGCCACGCAGCAAATCAAAGCAAAAATCAAATGTATTTATTTATATGGCCCTTCGTACATCAGCTGATATCTCAAAGTGCTGTACAGAAACCCAGCCTAAAACCCCAAACAGCAAGCAATGCAGGTGTAGAAGCACGGTGGCTAGGAAAAACTCCCTAGAAAGGCCAAATCCTAGGAAGAAACCTAGAGAGGAACCAGGCTATGTGGGGTGGCCAGTCCTCTTCTGGCTGTGCCGGGTGGAGATTATAACAGAACATGGCCAAGATGTTCAAATGTTCATAAATGACCAGCATGGTCGAATAATAATAAGGCAGAACAGTTGAAACTGGAGCAGCAGCATGGCCAGGTGGACTGGGGACAGCAAGGAGTCATCATGTCAGGTAGTCCTGGGGCATGGTCCTAGCACACTGAACATCCCTTGTGCCATTTCATGCTCAGGAATCGTGAGACAAAACAATATGTCATCAAGAATAGCATCCCCCAACATGTATAGCAAACAAAAGTCAATGCATGGGCATCTCGGCATCTCACAGCTAACGTCCATTTGGAGAGCATAATCTGGGGAGTTTGAGTCATTCAGTCAGAGTTTACTCTTGATTGCTAGCAATAGCATAAATTCTTTGTTTCACGGTGTTATCTGACAAAGACATTGATGTGAGTTTCTGTGCTTCTACCTCCCCAAACATTATTTTCACAATGTCAATTGCAGCCAGTAATATCAAAGTCTCTGCAATAGTGTGTGGCTTCATAGCGTAGCAGGCCTAGCCATTCACCATGGGAATGATTCAAGTGCAACTGTCAAGAGTGGCCTTTTCCCATCATCTAATGGTGCTATAAAGTATGTGGACAACCCTTCAAATTAATGGATTCGATTATTTCAGCCACACCCATTGCTGACAGGTGTATAAAATCGAGGACACAGTCATCCATACAATCTCCATAGACAAACATTGGCAGTAGAATGGCATTACTGGAGAGTGACTTTCAACGTGTCAGCGTCATAGGATTCCACCTTTCCAACTAGTCAGTTCGTAAAATGTCTGCCCTGCTGAAGCTGCCCCAGTTGACTGTAAGTGCTCTTATTGTGAAGTGGAAAAGTTTAGGGGCAACAACGGCTCAGCCGCGAAGTGGTAGGCCACACAAGCTCACAGAACGGGACTGCCAAGTGCTGAAGCACGTAGCGTGTATAAATCGTCCTTCCTCGGTTGGAACATTCACTACCTAGTTTCAAACTGCCTCTGGAAGCAACGTCAGCACAATAACTGTTCGTCGGGAGCTTCATGGCATGGGTTTCCATGGCCGAGCAGCCGCACCCATGCCTAAGATCACCATGCGCAATGCCAAGTATCGGCTGGAGTGGTGTAAAGTTTAACACCATTGGACTTTGGAGCAGTGGAAATGCATTCTCTGGAGTGATGAATCACCTTTCACCATCTGGCAG